>NC_064639.1:334240750-334543750 GCF_023864345.2 Schistocerca serialis cubense | reverse complement strand
CCTACCGCCTAAGTACTGCACGGCAGCTAGCATCTGGCTTCCCAGCATTCACTGGACATGATGTATCGAGGTAAACGGTGTACAGAGGGCTTCGGCAGAGTGGCCTTTATGGTCAGAGACGTGCTGTATGCGTACCTCTGACGTGCCTCCACGGAAGTCTGGAGTTGAGTCGTTCACATGTCACATGGACGGTCGAAATGGTTCAAATGGCTCTGAGCACTATGGTTCTTAACATCTGTGGTCATCAGTCCCCTAGAGGACTGAATCTTGAAGCACTGTGACAGAAAGAATTGGACGTTATTTGGCTGTAAGGGCACTACCTACCGCCTAAGTACTGCACAGCAGCTAGCATTTGGCTTCCCAGTATTCACTGGACATGATGTATCGAGGTAAACGGTGTACAGGGGGCTTCTGCAGAGTGGCCTTTATGGTCAGAGACGTGCTGTATGCGTACCTCTGACGTGCCTCCACGGAAGTCTGGAGTTGAGTCGTTCACATGTCACATGGACGGTCGAAATGGTTCAAATGGCTCTGAGCACTATGGGTCTTAACATCTGTGGTCATCAGTGCCCTAGTGGACTGTATCTTGTAGGACTGTGACAGAAAGAATTGGACGTTATTTGGCTGTAAGGGCACTACCTACCACCTAAGTACTGCACGGCAGCTAGCATCTGGCTTCCCAGCATTCACAGGACATGATGTATCGAGGTAAACGGTGTACAGAGGGCTTCTGCAGAGTGGCCTTTATGGTCAGAGACGTGCTGTATGCGTACCTCTGACGCGCGTCCACAGAATTCTAAAGCTGAGTCGTTCACATGTCACATGGACGGTCGAAATGGTTCAAATTTCTCTGAGCGCTATGGGTCTTAACATCTGTGGTCATCAGTGCCCTAGAGGACTGTATCTTGAAGCACTGTGACAGAAAGAATTGGACGTTATTTGGCTGTAAGGGCACTACCTACCGCCTAAGTACTGCACGGCAGCTAGCATCTGGCTTCCCAGCATTCACTGGACATGATGTATCGAGGTAAACGGTGTACAGAGTTCTTCTGCAGAGTGGCCTTTATGGTCAGAGACGTGCTGTATGCGTACCTCTGACGTGCCTCCACGGAAGTCTGGAGTTGAGTCGTTCACATGTCACATGGACGGTCGAAATGGTTCAAATGGCTCTGAGCACTATGGGTCTTAACATCTATGGTCATCAGTCCCCTAGAGGACTGTATCTTGAAGCACTGTGACAGAAAGAATTGGACGTTATTTGGCTGTAAGGGCACTACCTACCGCCTAAGTACTGCACGGCAGCTAGCATCTGGCTTCCCAGCATTCACTGGACATGAAGTATCGAGGTAAACGGTGTACAGAGGGCTTCTGCAGAGTGGCCTTTATGGTCAGAGACGTGCTGTATGCGTACCTCTGACGTGCCTCCACGGAAGTCTGGAGTTGAGTCGTTCACATGTCACATGGACGGTCGAAATGGTTCAAATGGCTCTGAGCACTATGGGTCTTAACATCTGTGGTCATCAGTCCCCTAGAGGACTGTATCTTGAAGCACTGTGACAGAAAGAATTGGACGTTATTTGGCTGTAAGGGCACTACCTACCGCCTAAGTACTGCACGGCAGCTAGCATCTGGCTTCCCAGCATTCACTGGACATGATGTATCGAGGTAAATGGTGTACAGATGGCTTCTGCAGAGTGGCCTTTATGGTCAGAGACGTGCTGTATGCGTACCTCTGACGTGCCTCCACGGAAGTCTGGAGTTGAGTCGTTCACATGTCACATGGACGGTCGAAATGGTTCAAATGGCTCTGAGCACTATGGGTCTTAACATCTGTGGTCATCAGTCCCCTAGAGGACTGTATCTTGAAGCACTGTGACAGAAAGAATTGGACGTTATTTGGCTGTAAGGGCACTACCTACCGCCTAAGTACCGCACGGCAGCTAGCATCTGGCTTCCCAGCATTCACTGGACATGATGTATCGAGGTAAACGGTGTACAGAGGGCTTCTGCAGAGTGGCCTTTATGGTCAGAGACGTGCTGTATGCGTACCTCTGACGTGCCTCCACGGAAGTCTGGAGTTGAGTCGTTCACATGTCACATGGACGGTCGAAATGGTTCAAATGGCTCTGAGCACTATGGGTCTTAACATCTGTGGTCATCAGTCCCCTAGAGGACTGTATCTTGAAGCACTGTGACAGAAAGAATTGGACGTTATTTGGCTGTAAGGGCACTACCTACCGCCTAAGTACTGCACGGCAGCTAGCATCTGGCTTCCCAGCATTCACTGGACATGATGTATCGAGGTAAATGGTGTACAGAGGGCTTCTGCAGAGTGGCCTTTATGGTCAGAGACGTGCTGTATGCGTACCTCTGACGTGCCTCCACGGAAGTCTGGAGTTGAGTCGTTCACATGTCACATGGACGGTCGAAATGGTTCAAATGGCTCTGAGCACTATGGGTCTTAACATCTGTGGTCATCAGTCCCCTAGAAGACTGTATCTTGAAGCACTGTGACAGAAAGAATTGGACGTTATTTGGCTGTAAGGGCACTACCTACCGCCTAAGTACTGCACGGCAGCTAGCATCTGGCTTCCCAGCATTCACTGGACATGATGTATCGAGGTAAACGGTGTACAGAGGGCTTCTGCAGAGTGGCCTTTATGGTCAGAGACGTGCTGTATGCGTACCTCTGACGCGCCTCCACAGAATTCTGGAGCTGAGTCGTTCACATGTCACATGGACGGTCGAAATGGTTCAAATGGCTCTGAGCGCTATGGGTCTTAACATCTGTGGTCATCAGTCCCCTAGAGGACTGTATCTTGAAGCACGGTGACAGAAAGAATTGGACGTTATTTGGCTGTAAGGGCACTACCTACCGCCTAAGTACTGCACGGCAGCTAGCATCTGGCTTCCCAGCATTCACTGGACATGATGTATCGAGGTAAACGGTGTACAGAGGGCTTCTGCAGAGTGGCCTTTATGGTCAGAGACGTGCTGTATGCGTACCTCTGACGTGCCTCCACAGAATTCTGGAGTTGAGTCGTTCACATGTCACATGGACGGTCGAAATGGTTCAAATGGCTCTGAGCACTATGGGTCTTCACATCTGTGGTCATCAGTCCCCTAGAACCTAGAACTACTTAAACCTAACTAATCTAAGGACATCACACTCATTCATGCCCGAGGCAGGATTCGAGCCTGCGACCGTAGCGGTCACGCGGTTCCAGACTGAAGCACCTAGAACCGCACGACCACAGCGGCCGGCACTGGTCCGGTCTAACTGTGGGCCAATGTTCTCTTCACAGATGAGTTCCGTTTTTGTCTGGAGAGTGATCCCGACTGATTCGGGAACGTGGAACACGATTTCGGAACGCCAACATAGTTTAGAGAAACCGATATCGAGGAAGATCGCCAATGATGTGAGCAGGGGTTATGTTGACCACTCGAACACATCGTCATGAATTTGTACAGGTGAACTGGCAAGGTTTAATTGCAGTCTGGTATCGTGAAGAGATCTTGGGAACTCATGTGCGGTTACTGCGCGGGCTGTGGGCCCAGACCTCGTATTAATGGACGATAATGCTCGACCTCATACAGCACGGGTGGTTAACGTTTCCTTTGAAAGATACTGCAAGCATGGTGTGACCTGCTGCTGTTCCAAGTTGTATCCTATAGAGCACATCTGTGTGCACTTGGGAGACGGGTTGCACCACGTCACCGTCCACCAACCTCTCTCTAAGACTTGCGTGCAGCTCTGCGGGAAGAACGGCGTTATTGCCTCAACATGAGATTGATGACATCATTCACAGCATGACCTCCTTATCGTTGTCAGGCCTATATTGCTGCCAGAAGTGGTCAGACCACATGCCAAGCACATCAACCAGCTGTGTGCAGATGCGTCAAATTGGAAGAAACGAATAAAATTTTTGTCTTCCATTATGCATGTTGCGGCTGTTTAAGTTCTGGATTCTTTACATTGTTTTTAGTTTACTATCACCTATTTATATTTTTTTGTGGTAAAATAAAAGCAACCTTGCAAAATTAGTGTTTTTTGCATTTTGGACACCAGTCTGTGTCTGAAAAAAATTGTTTTTCAGTTTCATTTTTAGTGGAAAAGTTATTATAATTTCCTACACAAAAGTGTCTCCTGAAAGTTTTCATTTCTATATTTGTAAGCAGGATTCTTTTTCCATGTTTTAAGGATTCTGTTACAGTAGTCTGTCATAAAAGAAAATCCCTTGAAGCAAATTTTTCTAGCACAACCTACAACAGACGATAATTCGATGACTAGAGAAAGAAAAGTCCTTTTGACGCAAATTTTACCTTTTCATTCAATGTGCTTCTTTTCCACTCAAGTCTGCTTGTACTGAACTTGCTTCACATTTGCCTCCACATCTGTTAGAACGTCGCCATCAAAGAAGGATAGAATCATAATTTCATGAACTACTTGAGATAATTGGAAAATTTATGTACCGAAGATTTACCGATTTTCAGGTCAGTATTCCGATAATTTATCACCTGGCCTATCAATCCCCCCATGAAACATGGACCTTGCCATTGGTGGGGAGGCTTGCGTGCCTCAACGATACAGGTAACCGTACCGTAGGTGCAACCACAACGGAGGGGTATCTGTTGAAAGGCCAGACAAACGTATGGTTCCTGAAGAGGGGCAGCAGCCTTTTCAGTAGTAGCAGGGGCAACAGTCTGGATGATTGACTGATCTGGCCCTGTAACACTAACCAAAACGGCCTTGCTGTTCTGGTACTGCGAACAGCTGAAAGCAAGGGGAAACTACAGCCGTAATTATTCTCGAGGGCATGCAGCTTTACTGTATGATTAAATGATGATGGCGTCCTCTTGGGTAAAATATTCCGGAGGTAAGTAAAATAGTCTCCCATTCGGATCTCCGGGCGGGGACTATTCGAGAGAACGTCGTTATCAGGAGAAAGAAAACTGGCGTTCTACGGATCGTAGCGTGGAATCTCAGATCCCTTAATCGGACAGGTAGGTTAGAAAATTTAAAAAAGGGAAATGGATAAGTTAAAGTTAGATATAGTGGGAATTAGTGAAGTTCGGTGACAGGAGGAACAAGATTTTTGGTCAGGTGAATACAGGGTTATAAATACAAAATCAAATAGGGTTAATGCAGGAGTAGGTTTCATAATGAATAAAAAAATAGGAGTGCGGGTAAGCTACTACAAACAGCATAGTGAACGCATTATTGTGGCCAAGATAGACACGAAGCCCACGTCTACTACAGTAGTACAAGTTTAAATGCCAACTAGCTCTACATTGTGGGGAAGGCGAGCCAAAGATTGCGTTTCATTGGCAGGACACTTAGAAGATGCAACAAGTCCGCTAAAGAGACAGCTTACACTACACTCGTTCGTCCTCTGTTAGAATATTACTGCGCGGTGTGGGATCCTTACCAGGTGGGATTGACGGAGGACATCGAAAAGGTGCAAAAAAAAGGGCAGCTCGTTTTGTATTATCGCGTAATAGGGGAGAGAGTGTGGCAGATATGATACGCTAATTGGGATGGAAGTCATTACAGCAAAGACGTTTTTCGTCGCGGCGAGATCTAGTTACGAAATTTCAGTCACCAACTTTCTCTTCCGAATGCGAAAATATTTTGTTGAGCCCAACCTTCATAGGTAGGAATGATCATCAAAATAAAATAAGAGAAATCAGAGCTCGAACAGAAAGTTTTAGGTGTTAGTTTTTCCCGCGCGCTGTTCGGGAGTGGAATGGTAGAGAGATAGTATGATTGTGGTTCGTTGAACCCTCTGCCAAGCACTAAAATGTGAATGCAGAGTAGTCATGTAGATGTTGATGTAGATGTAGACATACGATGAAGAAATTGATGAAATGTATGATGAGATAATAGAAATTATTCACGTAGTGAAGGGAGACGAAAATTTAATAGTCATGGATAACTGGAATTCGACAGTGGGAAAAGGAAGAGAAGGAAAAGTAGCATGTGAATATGGATTGGGGCTAAGAAATGAAAGAGGAAGCCGCCTAGTAGAATTTTGCACAGAGCATAACTCAATCATAGCTAACACTTGGTTCAAGAATCATGAAACAAGGTTGTATACATGGAAGAACCCTGGAGATACTAGAAGGTTTCAGATAGATTATATAATGGTAAGACAGATATTTAAGTACCAGGTTTTAAATTGTAAGATATTTCCATGAGCAGATGTGGACTCTGACCACAATCTATTGGTTATGAACTGTAGATTAAAACTGAAGATACTGCAAAAAGATGGGAATTTAAGGAGATGGGACCTGGATAAACCGAAAGAACCAGAGGTTGTACAGAGTTTCAGGGAGAACATAAGGGAACAATTGACAGGAATGGGGGAATGAACTACAGTAGAAGAAGAATGAGTAGCTTTGAGGAATGAAATAGTGAAGGCAGCAGAGGATCAAGTAGGTAAAAAGACGAGGGCTACTAGAAATCTCTGGGTAACAGAAGAGATACTGAATTTAATTGGTGAAAGGAGAAAATACAAAAAATGCAGTAAGTGAAGCAGGCAAAAAGGAATACAAACGTCTCAAAAATGAGATCGACAGGAGGTGCAAAATAGCTAAGCAGGGATGGCTAGAGGACAAATGTAAGGATATAGAGGCTTACCTCACGAGGTGTAAGATAGATACTGCCTACAGGAAAATTAAAGAGACCTTTGGAGAAAAGAGAACCACTTGCATGAATATCAAGAGCTCAGATGGAAACCCAGTTCTAAGCAAAGAAGGGAAAGCAGAAAGGTGGAAGGAGTATATAGAGGGTCTATACATGGGCGATGTTCTTGAGGACAATATTATGGAAATGGAAGAGGAGGTAGATGAAGATGAAATGGGAGATATGATACTGCGAGAAGAGTTTGACAGGGCACTGAAAGACCTAAGTCGAAACAAGACCCCGGGAGTAGACAACATTCCATTAGAACTACTGACAGCCTTGGGAGAGCCAGTCCTGACAAAAATCTACCATGTGGTGAGCAAGATGTTCGTGACAGGCAAAATACCCTCAGACTACAAGAAGAATATAATAATTCAAATCCCAAAGAAAGCAGGTGTTGACAGATGTGAAAATTACCGAAGTATCAGTTTAATAAGTCGCAGCTGCAAAATACTAACGCGAATTCTTTACAGACGAATGGAAAACCTGGTAGAAGCCGACCTCGGGGAAGGTCAGTTTGGGTTCCGTAGAAATGTTGGAACACGTGAGGCAATACTGATTTTACGACTTATCTTAGAAGAAAGATTAAGGAAAGGGAAACCCACGTTTCTAGCATTTGTAGACTTGGAGAAAGCTTTTGACAATGTTGATTGGAATACTCTCTTTCGGACTCTGAAGGTGGCGGGGGTAAAATACAGGGAGCGAAAGGATATTTACAATTTGTTCAGAAAGCAGATGGCAATTATAAGATTCGAGGTACATGAAAGGGAAGCAGTGGTTGGGAAGGGAGTGAGACAGGTTTGTAGCCTCTCCCCGATGCTATTCAATCTGTATATTGAGCAAGCAGTAAAGGAAACAAAAGAAAAGTTCGGAGTAGGTATTAAAATCCATGGAGAAGAAATAAAAACTTTGAGGTTCGGCGATGATATTGTAATTCTGTCAGATACAGGAAAGGACTTGGAAGAGCAGTTGAACGGAATGGACAGTTTCTTGAAAGGAGGATATAGGAGGATATAAGATGAACATCAACAAAACCAAAACGAGGATAATGGAACGTAGTCGAATTAAGTCGGGTGATGCTGAGGGAACTAGATTAGGAAATGAGACACTTAAAGTAGTAAAAGAGTTTTCTATTTGGGGAGCAAAATAACTAATGATGGTCGAAATAGAGAGGATATAAAATGTAGACTGACAATGGCAAGGAAAGCATTTCTGAAGAAGAGAAATTTGTTAACATCGAGTATAGATTTAAGTGTCAGGAAGTCGTTTCTGAAAGTATTTGTGTGGAATGTAGCCATGTATGAAGTGAAACATGGACGATAAATAGTTTGGACAAGAAGAGAATAGAAGCTTTCGAAATGTGATGGAACAGAAGAATGCTGAAGATTAGATGGGTAGATCACATAACTAATGAGGAGGTATGGAATAGAATTGGGGAGAAGAAGAGTTTGTGGCACAACTTGACTAGAAGAAGGGATCGGTTGGTATGACATGTTCTGAGTCATCATAGGATCACCAATTTAGTACGGGAGGGAAGCGTGGAGGGTAAAAATCGTAGATGGAGACCTAGAGATGAATACACTAAGCAGATTCAGAAGGATGTAGGCTGCAGTAGGTACTGGGAGATGAAGAAGCTTGCACAGGATAGAGTAGCATGGAGAGCTGCATAAAAACAGTCTCAGGACTGAAGACCACAACAACAACAACTATCAATATAAAATCATGAGAAGTTTTCTTTTTTTTTAATCTGACAGAACCAAGATCTTTACGTCCATTTGAGTAAGAAAAATACACATTATTCTTAAAGAGTCCGTCTCGCCCTAAAACAAGCGCAACTACCTTGTTGTTTCTGCTTGGAAAAATGGTATTAAAAATCCAAATCTGATGGATTGAACTTCATCAAGAACTTCATGGCTACTAGTCATGTAACCTTTCTTGCCGAGTTTAGTCTAAGTTTCTTTGAATATTATGTGAAGCGTCATGTCTGCACCAGAAATACTATTATTAATTAGTCGTAACAGCTCCTCAGAATGATGGCATACGTTGACGGTAGGTGAGGTACAACAGATCATGGTAAAACATTATTCTACCACATTCTATTCAGACACCATTTGTTTGCTGAAATATGACGACACAATACCTAAATGTTATCGTTTTACCTCACTGGCTCACAGTTTCGTAGCAGCCGTGGCTTGATCTTGTCATGAAGGTGTTGGGATTTCAGGGACTCCGAGTAATTGGTCCATGCCTTGAGCTATTGCCATTCGCTCTAGATGTTCAACACTTGTGAGTGCTGAGTGTGTCTCACTTCTCTAAGCTTTGCTGTTAGGCTTTAAAAGAACTAGACAATATTATCGGGTTTCAAATATCATGCCAAAAGCTACTGAAGTAACCATTATTGTGTAACCCACATTTCTATTTCTGATCTTGCACCTATCAACAACTTAAAAGAGACAGGAAGTAAAATTGCAAAGCACCTCGGCTTGGTCGACATCTTGCCGCTGCTGCGCTCATTGCTGTTACTAATTTTTGTGAATGATGACAGGCAACTTTTTCCAATCGTCATTAGCATCAATGTTTTCGCTGGTTGATGTTGACCCATGATAAAGTGTATCTAAATTTTGTTGAATATCTTCGTAAGGCCTTTTTGACCTGGCAGTTGCCAGTGGGGTGGGCTTCAGTGATTTTTATATCTTGTGCTTCAGTGTTTTGTCTGCAACAACCACGGAAACGTGTCGCAGATTTTTTCGTTGTAGAACTGGCCATGTCCTATACCCCTGTTTTTTCATCTTTTCCAAATCATCTGATTGGCTTATGTGAAAGAGATCGTTCATACTTTCCACAAAAGATCTCTCTTTCATTGTCTACAGTTTTAATTAAGTACTTTATTTCATACCGGAACGACAGCGATCGTTTTTAACAGCATAGCTGAAAGCAGTCCAGATTGTAGTTGGTGACGAGTGGGCCTACCGGTTGGTTCTCTCAGCAGCTCCGTGAACCGGCTCCGCATGTCATCAAGAAGCTATTGGTGTGCAGATGGTCGTTTAGACCGAAACTGCTTATCGGAATCAATAAATAATTATTGCGATCCGAAGTGCTTCTTTCTGTTATGCTTTTAACTAAATGTTTCTTCAGACCTCTCCACTTATCATTGAACTTGAATAATTTATCAATATCATGTTCTGTTCGTCTCGTAAAAATGTGTACTTCTTGCCAAAAAATTGAAACTTTCTGAATCGCCATTGTCCCTTTTCCCGTTCTTGCAAGCTTTACAAGTCTTCGACTGTAGAAGAAAACTTTTAAAACTTGCCGGCTAGTGGGTAGTATGCGTCCAACGTTTAGTTGGAAACGTAACGAACAAAACAGACATAGTGAATTTTATTAATTGTGTGATAAGTTAGTGGCAGACGTCAAGAAAATTCCGTCCCGCCAGCAGAACACATTGTTTGAAACAATAATTGAAACATGACCATGAAACACTTCATCTATGTTTGCAAAATAAACAAATACATTTCATGTCGTTGTAAAGCTACAGACATTATGAAATAAAGTTATCAAATAATGATAACATTTTACGCCTAATAACAAAAGTCTATGTTTATCTAATAATATTAGTGGAAAAGGCTCCAGAGCCGTCTTGAAACTAAATCGATGATATATCTAGCGGAAGCACCTGCGAATTCAGCATCAGAAACATTAGAACAATCACGGTTGGATATAACTGAGGCTGCTGATGCAGAAAAGCTGAGTCAAGTTCCGACTGAAAAGTCTAGGAGCGAAATTCCTGCGAGTAGAAACGATTTAGTCGAAGCGATGTAAACAGACTGCACCACAGTTCCCATTGGCCGACGTACTGGATAGCGAGAGTGAGGATGTAACAAAGTCTGCAGAGATGATATTACACGCCGAGCACCAATTATGTGCGGGAAATCGTAAGAGAGGAAAGAAAATACGGGAACTGGGGACTGCGGTGTGAAGTCGAACTATAGGAAAAGAGAGGCAAAGCTTAACCTCAATCCAAAATCCAAACCCTTTATAATATAAGGAACAGCAAGTATAGACAAGGAAATAGAGAAAAATTAATTTGCAACCACAAGACAATTATGTCCTATCAAAACTATAAAATTTGCGATATAAATATCAACAGAACATAAGTTCAAACTGACATGTCTCTAACGGTTCTTATTACGCGGCTGAAATCGATATAGCATTACTGCAGGAGGTCTAAACCAACAAGCTGTATGAAACTGCAGGATGAAACGGATCTGAAAGTGCAGGTACGGGGCTAGTAGCAAAAGACGGCATTCAAGAGCAGAAACTGAGCGGCTATTAAGACGTAGACGAATATCTGGACCAATAGAAGATACAGTCTTTGTAAACGTGTGTGGTCCATCCGGAAATAGTCGTAGAGAGGCGAGGGCCGATTTTTTTTAACAAGAATTTACGTCTGTTTTACCAACGACATGGAACAGAGGTGGTGACTTTGACGCTAGTACTAGCAAGACAGACCAAAAGCCGAATTTCAACAGATGCGTGGGACTCGAATACACGGTTAAAAATTTTAATACGATTGACACATGAAAAACAACAAAGGCAGACTCATTAATGTACACATTCGCCAACAGTCATTCATCGAGAAGAACATATCGGATTCACGACTCACAAGACTTAGTACGTAACATCACCACGTCAGAAATGTGGTCTGTAACTTTTTGCGTTCATTGTGCTTATGTTACCAGAATCAGTTTATAGAAGCGAACGACTGTTCGAAGTAAAAGATACTGGAAATTAAATGCTATCTTATTCAGAGACGAGAAATTAAAAATTATGGTGCTGGAAACATGGAAGGCGTGCGTCACTAACATAAGGAAATGCTTCAGCAGATAAGATTGGTGGGTAAATCATGCGAAACCCAAGCTACGGAGATTGCTTAGCGATGTTGTCACAACAAAAATGAATGGGAGAAAAGTACAGAGAAATTTTATGTCAAGTGTCTCAGAGCCATGTACCAAAATACTCGAGATATATCCACTAATACTTCACAGATAAAACAGCTTAAAGCACATATAATGTCAATACAGAGAATAAAACTAGAGGTTCTGAAAGTTAGGCCAAGAGCTGACAATAGTATCCAAGAGGAGAATGCGTCACTCTGCCACCTAATCCGAAAACCGAAAAGGACACAACACAAAATAATCGATAAACTCGAGATACGAATGGTGACAATACAACGGCAGGCTTACATCAAAAGCGGAGAGCTACAGCGTTTCCGTAACTCGTATGCTCCAGTAGACGTAGACAAGAACCTCGAATCAATTTTTTTGGATGATATTGATGATGTGCTGACAAAAGTAGGTAATTCTCTCAGCAAATAATTTTCGGAAGAGGAAATACGCTGTTGAGAAGCCAGAAAGAAAAGTCACAAGCAATAGATGGCATACCAGCTGAATTTTAGTTCACCTATTGGGACGAATTGAAAGAAAAGGTAATTAACATATTTACTGATATGTGGAATATCTAAGAGCTCCCTGCAAGCTTCCACGAGGAGCTCATCTTATTAGTACCCAAGAAATACTCGTCAACCTACATCGAATCCTCTAGGCCAACAACCTTGATGAACGCCGAATATTAAGTATTAGCTCGAGTAGTAAAGGTAAGATTAATGGAGTTAATGAAAAACATGTTAGGAAATTATTAACGTGCGTGGTCCCTGGACCCGGTATAACTGACACCCTTAGTGATTATAGTGACACAGTAGCCATCATGGATATCTGAAAAACAAGCTATGTTGTAATATCTATAGATTTTTCGAAAGGTTTCAACCGGGCCTCTTACAGTTTTCTACTAAAAGCAACGTGGATATCTGGTACTTGCAACAAATTCTCCGAACTTCTCAGAGTCATTTTGCTAGGAACTCAGTCAAAAATCATGATCAGTGGGCAACTAACTGAGTCATTTGAGTTAAAGCGGTCAGTCCGTCGTGGCTGCCAACTATCGATGGGCCTATATGCAACTGCGGTCCAACCCCTCATAAGAAAATTTGACAGCTCAATCCGAGGCTTGATCACATTAGTAAGGAAAATCTTATGTCTATCATTTACAGACGATGTGAGCATATTTGTGACAGCACAAAACCAGATACGCACGTAGAACATTTAGTGAACACTTACTGTGCAGCTACACGAGGCGTTATCTGTTGTATCAATTCCCATACAATAAGCTAAGGGAAAGATTTACTACTGTACGAACAACAATGGTTAATACAGCAACAAAAATCCAAGGCCTACAAAGTAAGCAGATTATCAACAAGTGATCGGTGTTGAACAAAGATAGGGGCAGCATACAGTTAAAATGCAATCGAAGTCTCGTTATGATCCAGAAAGTAAAACTAGAGAACGAGTTCATCTTACCGAAAGTTTATTACACTACTGGCCATTAAAATTCCTACACTAAGAAGAAATACAGATGACAAACGGGTATTCATTGGACAAATATATTATACTAGAACTGACATGTGATTACATTTTCACGCAATTTAGGTACATAGATCCGGAGAAATCAGTACCCAGAAGAACCACCTCTGGCCGTAATAAAGGCCTTGATACACCTGGGCACTAGGTCAAACAGAGCTTGGATGGCGTGTACAGGTACAGCTGCCCATGCAGCTTCAACACGATACCACAGTTCATCAAGAGTAGTGACTGTCGTATTGTGACGAGCCAGTTGCTCGGCCACCATTGACCAGACGGCTTTCAATTGGTGAGAGATCTCGAGAATGTGCTGGCCAGGGCCGCAGTCGAACATTTTCTGTATCCGGAAAGGCCCGTACAGGATCTGCAACATGCGGTCGTGCATTATCCTGCTGAAATGTAGTGTTTCGCAGGGATCGAATGAACTGTAGAGTCACGGGTCCTAACACATCTTAAATGTAACGTCCCCTGTTCAATGTGCCGTCAATGCGAAAAAGAGGTGACCGCGACGTGTAACCAATGGCACCCCATACCATCACGCCGGGTGATACGCCTGTATGGCGATGACGAATACGCGCTTCTAATGTGCGTTCACCGCGATGTCGCCAAACACGGATGCGACCATCATGATGCTGTAAACAGAACCTGGATTCATCCGAAAAACTGACGTTTTGCCATTAGTGCAACCAGGTTCGTCATTGAGTACACCATCGCAGGCGCTCCTGTCTGTGATGCAGCCATGGTCTCCGGGCTGATAGTTCATGCTGCTGCAAACGTCGTCGAACTGTTCGTGCAGATGGTTGTTGTCTTGCAAACGTCCCCATCTGTTGGCTCAGGGATCGAGACGTGGATGCACGATCCGTTACAGCCATGCGGATAAGATGCCTGTCATCTCGACTGCTAGTGATACGAGGCCGTTGGGATCCAGCACGGCGTTCCGTATTACCGTGCTGAACCCACCGATTCCATATTCTGCTAACAGTCATTGGAGCTCGACCAACGCGAGCAGCAATGTCGCGATACGATAAACCGCAATCGCGATTGGCTACAATCCGACCTTTATCAAAGTCGGAAAGGTGATGGTACGCATTTCTCCTCCTTACAAGAGGCATCACAACAACGTTGCAGCAGACAACGCCGGTCAACTGCTGTTTGTGCATGAGAAATCGGTTGGAAACTTTTCTCATGTCAGCACGTTGTAGGTGCCACCACCGGCGCCAACCTTGTGTGAATGCTCTGAAAAGCTAATCATTTGCATATCACAGCATCTTCTTCCTGTCGGTTAAATTTCGCGTCTGTTGAACGTCATCTTCGGGGTGTAGCAATTTTAATGGCCAGTAGTGTACTTAGCGTCCTTTTTGCCAGTACCAACGCCAACAGCCAAACGTATAGTTTCAGTGACTGGATATTTCGTATGGAGTCGAAATATTTTCAGCGTAAAATACAGCATACTAACATTAGCGTTAGAAGAATGTGAGTTCAGATTAATAGGTACAGACGCAAAATTCAAAGCATTCCCAGTACACAGTGTCCTTACAAGACTCATATTCATCTCCAGTACCCTGACAAATATACTTCTGAAAGTAGGTGAGCCAGAAAGTCATGTGGCAGCCGTAAATACTGGAAAAATAGATTCATAGTTGAGCTTTCTCAAAACCGTCGTAGTCGAGAACTGCTAAGTAACATATGAAGAGAAAATGTTAAACCCATGAAAATATGAAGAAGTGTCCAGTTCCTCCCAAAATAGAAACTAAATACTCTCATGTCAGTTGGCGTGAGGTGTAGAACATTCAGAAAAAGAGTTTACGTCAGATGCTAGGACAGAATGGTACGAAGCTGTGAATGAAATGATTCCAGTGCGCACAATGTTACACTCTGTCCATCTTGCGGATTCGCCGAATTGTGATAAATGTAATGAAGAAGATGTACGCCGGTTAACATGTCACCACGCACCACACTGAATATGGGAGTGGACTCAACAAAAACTTGCACCACTACTGTGGACACTACTGCAGTATGTCAAGATACCTGAAGATGTGACACCAGAATAAAATCTGTACCGTCCAGAAAAACAATATAATAATCTCGATTTCGTGTCAATTCGTACACTACATAACATCAGAAACACCGAGATTAACGGAATTTAAGTTTAAATTGACAACGCCACGCTATAAACTGTGGAACAAGTGGAATTTTCGAAACGGTTTTCCAATAAAAGCCAGAACTTGGTATCCCTACATCTGAGATATTAAGACCAGTGTACAGATTGCCGCATTCCCTCCTTTAACTTTGTAACTAACATTAATAATTTTTACTTATTATGTTACTTGTATTTTAGATGTACCTTACGATCTCACAGCAGGGTACAGGTAGTAAAAAGAAAATATGCTACAACGAACGAGAAGAAATTTGAAACTTCCTGGCAGATTAAAACTATGTGCCCGACCGAGACTCGAACCCGAGTTAATCTACCAGGAAGTTTCATATCAGCGCACACTCCGCTGCAGAGTGAAAATCCCATTCGAGAAGAAATTTATTTTATTTACTTCTCTGTAGATAACAAACGATTGGATTTGTGCAAAATAGCAGAATTCTTTGTTGATTGGCGACTCCATGGAGTGTTCTGTGCACCACGACCATATAATGGATGTAACTGGAAGGAGAAACAGCCTTGGTCGTATTTTTTTGTTTTATTATCCGCAAAATCGATTTTCGGTCACATAGTGACCATCCTCAGTGCTGTAAGATACAACTAAAATTTTTAGGCACTGGTATTAGCAAGCTTAGAGCGATCACATAAACTCAAGGCTGTTTCTCCTTCCAATTACAGAATTCGTTGTATTTATACAGAAGCATACCTATAATTTGAGAAGGCTTCAGAAGAGGGACAAATTACTATACAGTTTAAGGATGAAGAAATGTAAAAAACGGGCTTTACAGTTTACTTTCTCTTTCAGTTCCACAAAATAAAAAATTTTTCTTGTCATTTAATTCACAATTATTTATTTAAATTAAGGAAATCACCAAATCACACGAAAAAAATACAAAAAGGAATAGCGAATTTTATTAGTAACCAAACGTCATGCGTCCCGGGATCGAATCCTGCCATTGCTTAAATTCTGAATAGCGATCAGCAGTAATGGCAGCCGAAGACTTCCGGCACATGAAGTCACCCTTGCTCTGTTAACAACCTTGTCAAATAATGCAGAGGAGCAGGCGGAGGTTTAGGGCACCCTCTTGCTCTTGTGGTGGGAAACTGCCCAAAAGTATCAGCGGCGAACACGGGATGAGGCTGCAGAGGCAATGGAAACCACTGTATAAATACACGTAATTTATTTCCACAGGATATGTGGCCTGTATGTGACAATGTGTCATCCATTGACAAAAGATTTCGTATTAATTCCCAGTTCGGATATCCTGGAGGGGACTGCCATGGAAGAGGTGACCATGAGAAAAAAAGAATAACTAACGGAGATTTCTACGAGTTGGAGCATGAAATGTCTAAATTTTGAACGTAGTAGGGATGCTAGAAAATCCGCAAAGGGGAATGAAAAGGCTCAGTGAAATGAAATAGAAAAAATATAAGGATTTCTCATCACAGGAGTACAGGATAATATGAACAGGAGCAGAAAATGGTGTAACGAGAGAAAGGTTCGCTACAGATAGGTACGTAGGGCAGATAGTGAGCTATGACAGATCACCGTTAGGGTTATCCTCATCAGATTCGACAAAAACCAAACGACAGAAAACCAACGCCGACAACGATAGTTCAGGTAAACGTACCAATGTCGCAACCAGAATATGAAGAGGTAGAGTATATGAGGATATTGAACAGGTTATTCGATATGTAAAGGAAGATGAAACTCATGGGAGATGGGTATGTAATTGTAGGGAAGGAGCAGAACGGAGGGTTATGGGCAAATACTGACTAGGGAGTAGGAATGACAGAGAAAAAAGACTAACTGAGCTCCGAATTTCAGATGGTAATACCGAATACAGTGCTCAAGATTACATGTCCAGGAGCCATACTTGGAAAAGACCCGGAGACATGAGACGATAACAGTTGAGTTCCATTATGTCATCAAAAGTATCCAGACACCCCAAAAACATACGTTTCTCATATTAGGTGCATTGTGCTGCTACCTACTGCCAGGTACTCCATATCAGCGACCTCAGTAGACACTAGACATCGTGAGGGAGCAGAATGGATCGCTCCGCGGAACTCACGGACTTCGAACGTGGCCAGGTGATTGGGTGTCACTTGTGTCATACGCCTGTACGCGAGATTTCCACACTCCTTATGTCCTCTGTTTACGGTGTGATAGTGAAGTGGAAACGTGAAGGGCCATGTAGAACACAAAAGCGTACAGGCCGACTTCGTCTGTTGACCGACAGAGACCGCCGACAGTTGAAGTGGGTCGTACTGTGCAATAGGCAGACTTATATTCAGACCATCACATAGGAATTCCAGACTGCATCAGGATCCACTGCAAGTACTATGACAGTTTGGCAGGAGGTGAGAAAGCTTGGATTTCATGCTTGAGCGGCTGCTCGTAAGCCAGACATCACGTCGGTAAATGCCAAACGACGCCTCGCTTTGTGTAAGGAGCGTAAACATTGGACGATTGAACAGTGGAGAAACGTTGTATGGAGTGACGAATCACGGTATACAATGAGGCGATCCTATGGCACGGTGTAGGTATGGCGAATGCCCGATGAACTTCATCTGCCGGCGTGCGTAGTGCCAACAGTAAAATTCGGAGGCGGTGGTATTGCGGTGTGGTCGTGTTATTCGTGGAGTGAGGTTACACACCCTGTTGTTTAGCGTGGCACTATGACAGCACAGACCTACATTGATGTTTTAAGCACCTTCTCGCTTCCCACTGTTGAAGAGCAATTCGGGGATGGTGACTGCATCTTTCAACACGATTGTGCACCTGTTCATAATGCACGGCCTATGATGAAGTGGTTACACGACAACAACATTCCTGTAATGGACTGGCCAGCACAGAGTCAAGACATGAATCCTATAGAACACCTCTGGGATTTTTTGGAATGGTGACTTCGTGCCAGGCCTCACCGGCCGACATCGAAACGTCTAATCAGTACAGCACTCCTTGAAGAACGGGCTGCCATTTCCCAAGAAACCTTCCAGCACCTGATTGAACGTATGCCTGCGAGAGTGGTAGCTGTCATCAATGCTAATGGTGGGCCAATGTCATACTGAATTCCAGCGCTACCGATGGTGGGCACCACGAACTTGTAAGTCATTTTCAGCCATGTGTCCGGGTACTTTTGATCACATACTGTACATCATGGTCAGACAGAGATTTCGTAATTAGACTTCAGATTGTAAGTTACTGCGAGGAGCAAACAGCGACATCACAGTTTAGTAATGATGAGGACTAGAATTAAGAGAATCGTCTAGAGGAAAAGGCTGAGAGAAAGTGGGATGCTGAAGTACTTAGGAGTGATGAAACGCGTTTGAAGTTCGTCAAGGTTGTGGATGCTGTGATATGGAATATCGCAGTAGGACGGTCTGTTAAAGAGAAGGGGACATATCTAAAGAGGGCAATCACTTGCGCTGGACAGTCCAAAATAGGTACAATGGAGATACCTACGAAAAGACCTTGGGTGACAGAAGAAATCAATGTATAGACGAAAGGGGTAGTTTGAAAAATGTTTAGAGAAAGACAGGAATTCAGGGTAGCCAAGGTGAAATGGCTGCAGGTACGACGTGAAGAAATCGAAAAAGAAATGATGGTCGGAATAGCTGTGTGGGACTGGTTGCTCTGAGGTGCACTTGATATTTCCGGGATTATCAAATATCTGCCACATCGGGCGTTTATGATTATTTTACTTGTCTAAATACAAGGGCGTAAACATTGCTTATAAGATTATTAAATACGTCTTCACTGAGCCCTACATAGCCTTCTGTGTTTTGCGGCCCGTTTTTCAGCGGCAGGTGGTCGCTGGGGCTTGTTGCTGTCATCTTTAGGCTGCCTTTGAGGTGCGGCCGCGACTGTCATCGTGGACTGGTCCACGATAAATTTTAATTTTAGCAGTGGCTATATTACTTAATGTTCTCATCTGTATAACCTTATTTAAAGTTTTACTTAAACTTGTACATCCAACATTGCACAATTAGCTTATGCATCTAAGAATAATATGTAGGAGAAGTATGGAAAAGGCGATGTGTTAGCTATCGATCAGTCCAGTTTTTTTCTCCTTTTTCCGTTTTCCTTTTTGGGATTGATCAGTCTCACGACTGGTTTGACACAGTCCGCCACCAATTCTTCTCCTGTGTTAGTTCCATGCAAGTTATTTCTTGAATTCTTAACAGGAGTCCTATCATTCTGTCGCTTCTTTTTGTCAATGTTTTCCGTACATTCCTTTCCTCGCCGATTCTGTGCAGAAACTCATCGTTCCTTACCTTATCAGTCTACCTAATTTTCAAAATTCTTCTGTAGCCCCACATCTCAAATGCTTCGATTCTCTTGTGTTCCGGTTTTCCCACAGTCCATGTTTCACTACCCTACCATGTCATGCTCCAAATGTACATTCTTAGAAATTCTTTCCTAAAATTAAGGCCTATGTTTGTTACTAGTGGATTTCTCTTGACTAGGAATGCCTTTTTTGCATGTGTTAGTCTGCTTTTTGTGTTCTCCTTGCTCTGTCCTTCATGGATTATTTTGCTGGCTAGATAGCAGAATTTCTTGAATTCGCCTACTTCTTGATCCCCAATTCTGATGTTAAGTTTCTCATTGTTCGCATTTCTGATAATTCTCATCCCTTTCGTCTTTATTCGATTTATTCTCAATTCATATTCAGTACTCATTAGATCATTCCATCCAACAGATCATGTATTTCTTCTTCACTTTCACTGAGGATAGCAATGTCGTCAGTAAATCTTGTCACTGACATCCTTTCACCCTGAACTTTAATCTACTCTTGGTTCCCTCTTTTATTTTCGTCATTGCTTCGATGTACAGATTGAACAGTAGAGGCGAAAGACTACATCCGTTTTTATACCCTTTTAATATGAGCACTTCATAACTGGCCACCCAGTCTTATTGTTCCTCTTGGTTCTTGTACATATTATATATTACCCGCATTTCCCTATAGCTTACTCCAACTGTTCTCAGAATTTCAAACGTATTGTACCGTTTTACATTGTCGAACGCTTTTTCCAGGTCGAGGAATCCTGTGTAAGTGTTTTAATTTTTCTTCACTCTTGCTTCCATTATGAACGGCGATTTTAGAACTGGCTCTCTAACGCCTTTACTTAAAGCCAAACTGATCGTCATCTAAGAGATCCTCAATTTTCTCTTCCATTCTTCTGTACATTTTTCTGTCACCCAGTCTTATTGTTCCTCGTGGTTCTTGTACATATTATATATTACCCGCATTTCCCTATAGCTTACTCCAACTGTTCTCAGAATTTCAAACGTATTGTACCGTTTTACATTGTCGAACGCTTTTTCCAGGTGTTAACGCTTGAGGTGTTAAGATGAATGTGGGATTACTGTCGCTCTCGTCGGCTCTTGCAATATTTGGATCTGTGTGGACGCTATTTCTCCGAAAGTCTGACGGTGTATCGCAAGTCCCATACATTCTATACACCAACATGAATTTTCAATTCGTTGCCGCCTCCCCGACTGACTTTAGATCGTTTGATGGAATGTAATTTTCCCTTCCGCCTTATTTGATCTTAAGTCCTCAGATCTATTTAAATTATAACACTGGATCCCATACCTTTTCCCTATCAACTACGTTTCTTCCTGTATCATGTAATTCGCAAATTCCCCCCCCCCCCCCCCCCCCCGATAGAGGCCTTCTATGTACGCTTTCGACCTATCAGATGTCTCCTCTGCTCCTCTGCATCCACATGTGGAATTCCCATTGCACTCTTAATGTTACCGGCCTTGCCTTTAATTTCGCCAAGAGCGCATAAATATTTCTTGATTTAAAATAACCGATTTCAAAAAACTTGGGTGTCACACCTATATTTTCTTTCCAACTTCTGTGATTTCTCTTTTTAAAGATGTCCATTCCTCTTCAACTAAACTGTCTCCTGAGCTACTCATTACCGCAATATCTACAGCCTCAGAAAATTTCAAGCTTACCTCTTCATCCCTTACTATTTCCGTATCCCACTTCTTTGTTCATTGTTTCTTCCTGACCTCTTTTTCAAACCTTAGCCTACTCTTCATCAAAATTAAAGACAGAAAAGACCTATGACACTGGAAGCAAGTCTGAAGAGAACTGAAAAAGCGTTCTACGGTGTCAAATGGTACAAGATATTGAAGTAAACTGCAGGGAAATATATGAAAATAGCGGTAAATCTAACATTAAATTGGTGGTCACGAAGACGACGGAAGTTACGGAGTTTTGCTACTTTGGAAGCAAAATAACCCATGACGGACGGTGCAAGGAGGACAAAACGTTGGCCAGCACAGGCACAAATAGCTCTCCTGGTCAAGAGAAGACTGCTAGTAACAAACATAGATCTTAATATGAGAAAGAAATAAGTAAGAATATACGGCTGAATCATAGCATTATATGGTAGCAAATCATCAAAAGTGGAAAACCGTGACAGAAGGTCGAATCATTTGAGACACTGAAATTCAGGTGAACTGGTAACACAAGGAATAAAAACGTTATCCGGAGAATCAGGCCATTACCGTTATTGAGCGCACCACTGTTGGCGCTTCTCTCCTAGCAACTGCGTCAACGTAATCTGCAACAATGTTCGCCGTGCTGAAAATCTGTGGTGCTCCAGACGTCGTCATTCTGTCTGCGTGGCATATTTTCTTGCTGCAAGCAAGGCAATTGGCTGATTCAAGGGACGTGACGTGGCTGTCCTCTCGGGCGCTACTCGCTTGGGGCCGTTGAGTTCCTGCATGGCGTTCAGTGCCAATCGCTTGAACCCACTGATACCATATTCGCTTCGCATAACGATCGTCGGAGTCCGGCCAGTGTCAACAGGGATATCCCAGATCGATAAAATTTAGTCACATGTTGCCACGAACCTGATGTTGTCACATTGATACAGCAGCTGATACATTTCTTCTAACATGATTCGCGCCATAATATCCTGACGAAAGAACAACACTGAAATGCGCGTTGTGAATTACAAATCCGGTGGGAATCTTTGCTTGTATACTGTTTAACGGAGCGTTACACCTACTTACTTTGATCGATTTCGGGGAAATTCAAATCATCTGTGCACCTACTTGAGGCGAAATAGACTTTTGTTGTATGCCGCATTCATGGTGTTGCAACATTAGGAAGCAACAGTGTTTTTTTTTATTTATTGTGGTGGATGTAATAATCTTTTATTGCACCGGCTTATTACAGTAACATTTTTCTGTGCCTGCATTTCTAATCACAAAGAGACAAAACGCGTATGAAATTTTACGTAACGTAAAGAAACGAAGAAAATCGATAGAAATAGACAAGAGTCACAGTACTTAAAGATTTCGTCACTATCCCTACAAAAACAATAAGAGTACCTCAGTGTGATTTGATAAGACATTGTTGTACAAGGCTGATTGTTATGCACTAACTGGGAAGTGATTATAGCGAGCTATGTGTTAGTATGATAAAGCAAAAGAAAAGATTATCTGTTAACAATGCTAAAACTGTATGCTACCAACCTAACATACAGTGGCGGCCGTGGGATGAGTGCGTGACACTGCAGCGCAGTTTTACCGTGCACCTGCCAAGAATGGTAAACAGGGGCTACGTCAACCAGGGCATAATATCTTTGCGAATTGCATTATGTGTACTCAACTTGACAGTATATATGCCTCGCAGACAGGTACGTGAACAGTATACGCAAGTGTCACTGTTCACGTACCTGTCTGCGAGGCATATATACTGTCAAGTTGAGTACACATAATACAATTCGCAAAGATATTATGCCCTGGTTGACGTAGCCCCTGTTTACCATTCTTGGCAGCTGCACGGTAAAACTGCGCTGCAGTGTCACCCACTCATCCCACGGCCGCCACTGTATGTTAGGTTGGTGGCATACTTGGGCTGAAAAAAACCGGTTGGAGCAATCGGTGCATCGTTCGACAATTGAATGGGAGCGATGCCACTGCCACGATGTTGGCAGGAATGGGTGAAACATGGCAGAATGTACATTACTGGCCATTAAAATGGCTACACTAAGAAGAAATGCAGATGACAAACGGGTATTCATTGGACAAATATATTATACTAGAACTGACATGTGATTACATTTTCACGCCATTTAGGTGCATAGATCCTGAGAAACAGGTACAGCTGCCCATGCAGCTTCAACATGATACCACAGTTCATCAAGCATAGTGACTGGCGTATTGTGACGAGCCAGTTGCTCGGCCACTATTGGCCAGACGGCTTTCAATTGTTGAGAGATCTGGAGAATGTGCTGGCCAGGGCAGCAGTCGCACATTTTCTGTATCCAGAAAGGCCCGTACAGGACCTGCAACATGCGGTCGTGGATTATCCTGCTGAAATGTAGGGTTTCGCAGGAACCGAATGAAGGGTAGAGCCACGGTTCGTAACACATCTGAAATGTAACGTCCACTGTTCAAAGTGCCGGTAGTGTGAACAAGAGGTGACCGAGACGTGAAACCAATGGCACCCCATACTATCACGTCGGGTAATACGCCAGTACGGCGATGACTAGTATATGCTTCCAATGTGCGTTCACCGCTATATCGCCAAACTCGGATGAGACCATCATGATGCTGTACACAGAACCTGGATTCATCCAAAAAAATGATGTTTTGCCATTCGTGCAACGAGTTTCGTCGTTGAGTACACCATCGCAGGCGCTCCTGCCTGTGATGCAGAGTCAAGGGTAACTGCAGCCATGGTCTCCGAGCTGATAGTGCATGCTGCTGCATACGTCGTCGAACTGTTTGTGCAGATGGTTGTTGTCTTGAAAACGTCCCCATCTGTTGACTCGGGGATCCAGACGTGGCTGCACGATCCGTTACAGTCATGTGTATAAGCTGCCTGTGATGTCGACTGCTAGTGATACGAGGCCGTTATGATCCAGCACGACGTTCGGTATTACCCTCCTGAACCAACCGATTCCAAATCATTGGATCTCGACCAACGCGAGCAGCAATGTCGCGATACGATAAACCGCACGTGAGGGTACGCGTTTCTCCTCCTTACACGAGCATCACAACAACGTTTCACCAGGCAACTCCGGTCAACTTTTTGTGTATGAGGTTTGGAAACTTTCCTCATGTCAGCACGTTGTAGGTGTCGCCACCGGCGCCAACTTTGTGTGAATGCTCTGAAAAGCTAATCATTTGCGTATCACAGCATCTTCTTCCTGTCGGTTAAATTTCGCGTTTGTAGCACGTCATCTTCGTGGTGTGGAAATTTTAATGGCCAGTAGTGTAGCATCAAAAAGGAACGGTTGACGTAGAGAAACGACAGAACCTGAGGACCGAGTAGCCGTAAGAGAGGAACTCAGAGCCCCGTTTCACCACAATCATCGATCCGGCTTGGAGTCTCACTGATTGGAGTAGAATTGTCTTCAGTGATGAGTCCACCATCAAACTGAGCCCTGATGACCAGCGAAGACGTGTCTGCAGACGCCACGGACATTTGCCGGATTCCAACGTGACTGCTGCCCGCGGGTGTGGCCGTGCGGTTCTAGGCGCTTCAGTCTGGAACCGCGTGACCGCTACGGTCACAGGTTCGAATTCTACCTCGGGCGTGGAAGTGTGTGATGTCCTTAGGTTAGTTCGGTTTAAGTAGTTATAAGTTATAGGGGACTGTTGACCACAGATGTTAAGTCCCATAGTGCTCAGAGCCATTTGAACTGCTGCCCACCGTACGGCCCGACAGGCAGTACTAATGGTGTGGGGTGCCGTTTCATCTCATAACAGGATACCTCTTGGGTGTCACCCGTGGCACCCTTACACCACACCGGTGAGTCGTCGATATTATATTCCTCGTTTTGTTGCCCTTCACAGCAAACCATCCTAGGATTATGTTTCACATGGTAATGCCCGCCCGCACATAGAGTTTCTACTGCTTGCCTCGTGCTTGCCAAACACTACCTTGGCCAGTAAGATCGCCAGGTCATTCCCATAAGCTGGGGATTTTGTCGATCTGACGCGCCATTTGCACAGAGGGTGGCACGATATCCAACAACTGTCAATCAACGTCAACCCGAATAAGTGCTTGTATAGGTTTAAGAGACTGTGCAGCGCTTTACTGACTTGCGGTCAATTTGTGAAGCTTAAACTCTTAATAAAACAAATCATCCAACTTTTCTGAAACAGTATGCATAGGCGTTCGATATAGTTCCCCACAGTCGTTTAATGAACAAAGTAAGAGCATATGGACTATCAGACCAATTGTGTGATTGGATTGAAGAGTTCCTAGATAACAGAATGCAGCATGTCATTCTCAATGGAGAGAAGTCTTCCGAAGTAAGAGTGATTTCAGGTGCGCTGCAGGGGAGTGTCGTAGGACCGTTGCTATTCACAATATACATAAATGACCTAGTGGATAACATCGAAAGTTTACTGAGGATTTTTGCGGATGATGCTGTAGTAAATCGAGAGGTTGTAACAATGGAAAATTGTACTGAAATGCAGGAGGATCTGCAACAAATTGACGCATGGTGCAGGGAATGGCAATTGAATTTCAATGTAGACAAGTGTAATGCGCTGAGAAGATCATTTATCATTTAGCTACAATATAGCAGGTCAGCAACTGGTAGCAGTTAATTCCATAAATTATCTGGGAGTAAGCATTAGGAGAGATTTAAAATGGAATGATCATATAAAGTTGATCGTCGGTAAAGCAGATGCCAGACTGAGATCCGTTGGAAGGATCTTAAGGAAATGCAATCCGAAAACAAAGGAAGTAGGTTACAGTACACTTGTTCCCCCACAGCTTGAATACTGCTCACCAGTGTGGCATCCGTACCAGACAGGGTTGATGGATGAGATTGAGAAGATCCAACGGAGAGCAGCGCGCTTCGTTACAGGATCATTTAGCAATCGCGAAAGCGTTACGGAGATGATAGATAAATTCCAGTGGAAGACTTTGCAGGAGAGACGCTCAGGAGCTCGGTACGGGCTTTTGTTGAAGTTTCGAGAACATACCTTCACCGAGGAGTCAAGCTCCCTCCTACGTATATCTCGCGAAGAGACCATGAGGATAAAATCAGAGAGATTAGAGCCCACACGGAGGCATACCGACAATCTTTCTTTCCACGAACAATACGAGACTGGAATACAAGGGAGAACCGATAGAGGTACTCAAAGGACCCTCCACTACACACCGTCAAGTGGCTTGTGGTGTATGGATGTAGATGTTTGTTTGCACATATACATCACATCTACAGATTTCCTTTCCACTCGGGTAATTCCTTCGTGGTGTGTCGGTTTTTATCTTAGAGTTTATTATTGAATGGATATTGCTGTAACAGTTATAATGTATAAAGCACTTACGTATTTACTTAAAAGAAAAGGGATCATTTGTAGGTTTCGACAAGACAGTAAGACAATTTCCACGATCCCGATTAATAAATGTTGTCCACTGTTATCTTCACTTACAGTTTTACCGTGGACAGTAGAAAAACTGGCATTGTTCTAACTTACTCATTGGCCACAATAGTAAAACACGGTGTGTTGAAACGTAGACTGTGAAAGGATCTTTGAAAATCTAATTTGAAAACTGTCGCCACAAACACGATTAACAGCATGAATGATTATCGACGGTGAACTACATGAAATGAAATAGTGAAAGACATGCAGTAGCACAGCGAGGCGTACTGTACTCCCACATATAATTAAAAGTTAAGCATTTCAGTCTTTGATCGCTATTTTTTTAATTTTCAATATCCGGTTTCAGGCTAGCTGCCCATCTTCAGATCTGTTAGATAAAGTTAGAAATATAATCAACAAGAGAAATTGTATAGTTACTGATAGAACTATCTTCGTTTACAAAAAAAAGTATTTGGAATGAATTAAAATGCAAACACACCATATATTGCACTTACAGAGCAGCCTGTCAGTACAGAACTACTGGTTCGCTGTCATATCTAAAGCAATTTTTAATCTGTTAAAACCTTATATCACAGTTTGGAGAAATGTGATTGGTAAAAGTAGAAAGTACCCTCTCTCTGTAGGAATTGTACATATTTACTAAGAGGTTATTTTATCACCATACATAGTACTGACGGATATATTTTTAATAATAAGACAATTTTTAAAACAAATAACATTTACATACATTTTAAGTGCACCTTGAAGTGAAATAATTTACAATGATTAAATTTTTTTTAAAGAACACTTAAAAAATCATTAAAACATTTGTATAATCTTTCGGAAAGGCGCGTTTCCTCTTCTTTGTATTAATTGGTGGTGGAGAGGATTTCCCTATGACAGGACGTACGCAGCGCCACGCGGCTGCACACCCGAAACTTAATGGAACAGTCTTTGCGCCGCCAAAACCTGAAGATTCACATCATTACATCAACATGTTCTGTCAATCATAGATTCATAAGGTGCCACCTATTAACCAAAACATTTTTGATGGACCAAACTGTGAAGCTAATGTAATACTCCAATAAGAACTTCCACTGGACGGGATGTACTGAAATAGCATATAGAAAGCTCATAACCAACATTATCATAAAAGCGGGAAATCTACTGTTGGGCAGGCGTGTGGCTAGGTGCTATACCAAATCGTAAACTATGAAGTAAGTCTAAAGATAAGCACTGCAGTACACATACAGTACATCAGAAAGACATTAATTTCAATTAGAAAACGTACGTCTACATGACACCTAGCCCTTATACAGGGTAAGACAGGGGATAGTGTGACTTAGGAGCAGAAGAAACAAGCCAGAGAAATGGACCTACAATAGTGGCCTGAAGAACAAATCCACTTGTCATGTAACAACTGCAGAATTATTACTAGGGGATATCAGGATGCGTATGACGGCAAAAGTCATGACGAGGGTATCCATAGACGTGGTACAGAACCAGTTATACGCAATTATCTATGTCGCAATTACCCAAAATATGCAAGCCACGTGTCAAAAGGCAATGTCAGTAAAGGTGAACAGAAGAAGGTGTCTGGAAGACGAAAAAATACATACAGGGAACAATATATTAAGGCCGTATATTTACTTCGTATAGAATCAAGAGCTATGCAGAAACATCTGTACGTCATGCAACAAGGTCTGCTTCACAACATGAGATTTGTCAGTCGGTAGGTGGTTAAATTAAAATACAGATGTCAGGGAATATACCGGAAACTATGTCGGACATTATCAAGGCGTAAGAAGTACAGGTCCGTGATCATAACAAATAATAAAAGCGAAAACGCTTGAAAATGAACACCCTTCATGTAAAATCAAATCAACGTAAGGAGGGAGATCACAACATTAACGTCACAATACCAAACTATGTTGTGTAACAACTATCACGTTTTCACGTAAAAGAAGCAACGTAAGCAGTTGAGTTGGTGAAGGCAATGTTGATTGCGCCATACAGAACTGGTGAAAAACTAGAAAGATACTAAAATAAAACGTAAAGCATGTATGCTATACTATGAATAGCAAAACCGGACGGTTGTAGTGGCGCCTGGAAAACTGACGTTAATAACCAAGTAAGAAATATGTGTGACGAAATATCTCTGTATATGTTGAAGACCAATAAAAGACCATCATGTGAAGTTATACGCCCAGTGTACAAAATTGCTAGCGAGAAGTACAACAATCACACTCTACAGTTCATATCGTTCTTAAAGTCGTTACCAATATATACCGTAAACATGAAAACATTGCAAACGTCAGCACTAAGCTGTAACCGGGAAACAATGTTAACGTAATCTAATACACAGGGAAACATAAATGTAAAGCAGAACCCCAGTGTCATTATCAATTAATTAAACAGTCAGCAATGTTAAACTTCCAATATGTCGTACATTATTGTGGAGCCATAATTGGAAAGCCAAGCCCCTGCACTTTATACAGAGGAATCTTAAAAAGAAAGAAGCATGTTGCACAAGACACCAACAGCTATCATGGTATAGAAACACCATATGTGAGTGAATGCTTGAAAACCAAACGAACCAAAAGGAAGGATCGGAAAGAAATTGCATCCAAACCGGACTGAGAACAACCTTTACAAACAGGACACCCGTGTTAGAACCACTCATAACAAATAAATTATTGCAATGTTAACAGATTAAACCAGAATCATGAAAATCATGTCATCAACGAGTAAAATGATAAAGACATCACAGTGTTGCCTAGAAAAAATTGCTAATTCATCAAGCCCTTTGGAAACCTGGATGACGAAACAGTTAAACTCTGTTAAAAGAGACAAGGGAGCATGCGACATGAAAACATAACTTTATTTTGCTTTGAGGCTGTCGTGCAGAGATGATGGGACGAAACACACATGTCAATTAGTGGAGATTGCAAAGTCAGTAAGAGTAGTTCCAATACACCATGTCAAACGACATGCTGAAACTGATATAAGCTACTCAAAATTTTGAAAGAGTAGCAAGCCTAACGATCTTAATATCATGTGGGAACGTAGTTTCCCCCTGTTATATGTGCCGTACGTAAACGGTTTAAGCCAAACAAATCTAAAATCCATGAGACCACTAAAAATCTCATCAGTCTATACAACATACTATTAAGGAGTGACATAGCTGCACGTATTGAAAGTGCGCATCGTACAAACGTGAACGGGCAATACAATATCCTGACTATTCGAAATCGATAGTGAAAGGCGCACTCTCAGCCACAAAAAGCTGTTAGGGGCTTGACATAAACATTAGCGGTAATTACGTTTGGTAAAGTTCAAAAGAATAAGTACTATGACCATGTATCAGTAGGAACTCACAAATAATTGAGTAACTAAAAAATAATAGATATAAGATGGATGTAAATACCATCTATACAAAAACCACAGGAAACGAAAAAAAGAAAAGAAAGATAAGACACAGTAAAAGAAGGTTTTAGGTGCATATGTACAGTCATTACGTATGTCTGTTGCAAGGGGGAAATGTACTCGAGTACGTTATGTGCAAACCCCACTGCATCCATAATGACATCTAATGAGAACTCGGCGGCGAGTGAGTGACGTGCGTTAGCTTGGCTCGCAAGTTAACGTGAAATCTGGAGGTGTTTTAAGCAGTTAGGCTAGTCTACATATACTAAAGCCGTATATCTACTGCCTAGTGTCGTATTTTACATCACATACTGAGCACCAATTACACGGAATCGCACTAAAAATGGAAAATCGCCGAACAACGTGCAGTGCAGCCAACGGCCAGGCCGGCGACTGCGCAGGCGTGGAGTCTACACCGGGAGCTGCGACCGCTCCGCACGGGATCGCTGACATCGCCGCAAACGTGAAGGCTGAGGTGAGTACCGCGCTGCAGGCTACGGAGACGCTCGGGCTCGTTGTTCAAACCATCACTGATGCTGTCACTGCAGCAGTGACGGATAAAATACAGAAAACTCTGGAGGTGAATGCGAGCGAGATCCGTGCACTGGACACATCGTTAAAAGCAAGTGAGGAGAAAGCACGACTGCTCGAACAGAAATTGATCGAGAAGACGGACGAGCTCGAACAATATCAGAGACTCAATAATCTCAGACTGTTCGGCATTCCAGAGAGCAGCAGGGAGAACACAGATGAACTTGTGATAAACCTTGTCCAAGAAAAGCTAGGCGTGCAGGTGACTCTGAGTGACATTGACAGAAGTCATAGAGTGGGTCGTAAGTCGCCAGGTTCTACAAAACCAAGACCTATAATAGTGAATTGTATGTCGTATAGGAAAAGATCTGAAATCTTCAGAGCAAAGAAGAGTCTCGCGAAGTCGGGTCTGACAGTACGTGAGGATTTGACCTCTGAAAGACTAAACATTTTGAAGAGCGCGATTTCGAAATTTGGGCTACATAACGTATGGACAAATGACGGCAGGATAATGGTTAAGACCGAAAACGGAAAGAAAACAATTTGCAGTTTTAATGAACTCGAAAGCCTGTGCTTTAGAAGCTAAATCATGTCTAATCTTGCTGCCACTAACCTGTATGTTTATATTGTTTACACTGTCAACCATGTCGAACTAATGTATTATCAAATGGTTCGTTTATCTACATAACTATTTTTTTATCTCTAATCATCTTTTTCTCGTGTAATATTTGTTATTATTTGTATTATCAACTTTTCGTTTCTCCACATAACTATTTTCATTTTTAATTGTTTTTCTCATCTAATTTTGCTAATTATTACAGAAGGTAGTCTCACTCCCATCCTTAATTAGCAACCCACCATTATACTTTAGTTGTTATCCTCATAAGTGCAATTAATATCACATTCTGACGTAAGGTGCAGATTACTCCCGCTGTGTTTAGCGAAATTCCTTCCCCTGCCAGCCCACGGCTACTTCCACAACCGTTGCAGACCTCGCTGACCTTGGCCGCAGATCCCGTTGTCCCCCAGGGACCTACCCCCTCCCCCTCCCGGCCGCTTTCACTGCACAGAACTGGGAGGACACTCCCTCACCCCCCTCTCCTTTACACGCCATACGCATTCCTCATGCCGGATCCTCTTGTCACCGCCAACCACGACCCGCAAACATCAGTCGGCAGCCTCCTCGGGCAATCGACACCCGAACGCACCAAGCTGCATATTGCACATGCAAATGTCCAGTCTCTGCCAGCTCACTTCGACGAGTTCAAATATATATTTCAAACTGCTAATATACACGTAATACTTTTGTCAGAGACTTGGCTCAAACCAAGTATTCCTACAACTTCCGTAAACCTAGATGGCTATATCTTTATCAGGCACGACAGATGCAACAGACGAGGGGGCGGAGTAGGGGCGTACATACGCTCTGATTTGTCACCTACAGTACTACACACATCCGACAACAATGTAGATAAACAAGTTCATAGAGATCAAATCACCTAACAGAAAGTGCTTAATATGTGTCCTTTACAAACCTCCTAAAGTAGGTGGGTTCGCCTGCTTCGAAACTGCCCTCTCTAGCCTCGAATCGTCACATGATCATGTAATTATAGCAGGTGACACTAACATTAATTTTCTGTGCAATAGTCCTTCCACTGGGAAGTTTAAGAGGATGCTTTCTTCCTCAAACATGACGCTACTTCAGCTGGCACCTACTCATCACACGACTACCAGTCACACTTTCATAGATATATTCGCAACGAAATCTCCGAACAGAATAATCCGCACCTCTCAAATATCTGCGCCTGGCATGTCTGCACATGACATCATTTCCATGACGTATTCACTAGAATGCCCTAGAAAGAAACAAAAACTGTCTACATGCCGAGACCTCAAACTCATAAACTTGGCTGAACTCGAAACTGAGGCACAAGAAATAGTTTGGGGGATGACCTCTACTCCCCTCATGGACATAAACGACAAACTCCAGGATTTCACTAACAAAATTACTCAACTATATGACAAATACGCTCCAATAAAGACCAGAAAAGTAAAAAGGCAACCTGCACCTTGGCTGACTGATGAACTAAAACAGCTCATGAATCTCAGAGATGCTGCACATCGAGCATACAAGATACACCCTACACCTGAAAATCATGCTGTATACAAGCAGAAACGAAACAAAGTCAGTCAAGCGGTGAGAAACGCTAAGCTCAGACATGCCCGTACATTAGCTGACAATAGATGTAGACCAGCTATCCTGTGGAAAAATCTCCGTAGTCTCGGTTTAGGCAAAATAAAAGTTGCAGAAAATCCCATGGTCCCAGCTGAGGAACTAAACCGATTCTTCACATTACCCACAACCAAAATTGATCCGCAAAAAAAACAGAGAATCATTGATTACTTCATGGGGATGAACGACTGTAGCAAAGAGAAATTCTATCTACAGCACGTCACTTGCAGTACCGTCAAGAAAGCGATAATGCGGATTAGATCAGCATCTACTGGACATGATGGTATCACTATCCAGATGGTAAAACTTATTATTGACCAACTACTGCCCTCTATAACAGACATTTTCAACGATTCATTAATCACAAGTGTTTTCCCTGAGGCCTGGAAACTGGGACAAATTAAGCCACTGCCTAAAAGGACATCGCCACAGCACCCTCTGACTACCGCCCCATCTGCCTTCTTCCTGCACTATCAAAGGCCTTAGAATATATAGTTCATGACCAGCTCACCAACTACCTAACTACTAACAACCTAATAGACGAATACCAATCAGGTTTCCGTAAACATCGAAGCACAACATCCGCTCTGATAAAGGTGACAGATGACCTGAAACTTGCCATGGACAGACAAGAAGCGACTATTATTTGCTTCTTAGATTTCAGCAAAGCATTTGATACTGTCGACTTCGACATCTTACTAGCCAAACTTAGCGGTCTAAATTTCTCACCAACCGCAGTGCAATGGTTTCGCTCATACATGACGTCTCGTCAGCAACGCGTCCTGTCTGGGAATATAAAATCACAATGGCGGCAGGTAGTGTCAGGCGTTCCCCAAGGCTCAGTATTAGGTCCTACACTCTTCTCTCTTTATGTCAATGATGTGTTATCGGTCCCGACCTACTGCAAATACCATATGTATGCTGATGACCTTCAGTTGTAACTAAGTGCGAAACCAAGCAATCTCAAGAAAGCTATTGAAAATTTCAATACTGACCTCGATGCACTGTCAAAATGGGCACAGGACATAGGTCTAAAACTAAACCCATCTAAAACCCAAGCGGTACTTGTTGGTCACTCTAAGCTCATTAGCCCAAAACATCGGGAATCCGTACCACCTCTTATCCTAAATGGAACAAATATTAACTTCTCTCCGTCAGCAAAGAGCTTAGGAGTAATAATAGATGAAAATCTAAATTGGACAGAGCACGTAACTGCAGTGTGCAAAAAAGCATCAGCATCCCTTCATGTCCTATAAAAATATGAAAAACTGTTCCCTTTCGATCTGAAAAAGAAATCAGTACAAACGCTTATACTCCCAATCATTGACTACAGCGATATTATCCTACAAGGCCTCTCTCAGCAAAATTCCCGACGTCTAGAACTGGTCACGAATGCCTGCGTCCGATATATCTGTGACGTTCGACTTTTTGATCACATTTCACCAGCATATGCAAAATTGTCCTGGCTGCGTGCAGACAAACGCAGAGATTTCCATACACTCTGTCTCATCTACTGCCTTGTAAATTTATACTGTCCCTCATATCTCTCCTCGTCCCTAACGCTCATGTCGGAACATACAGAAACACACGTTCCCATTATAATAAAATCCTCTCCGTTCCACTGCATCGCTCAGTCACCTTCTCCAAGTCCTTTACAGTAGCGGGAACCCGACTCTGGAATAACCTCCCTCGTTATGTTAGAGAACTTAAAAACATGACCGGCTTCAAAAAACAGTTAATGACGCATCTACTTAAGCAACAGTAATGCCTTCCTCTGTACATGAGTGCACTTCACCTCATTACTTCCCTCTTTCCCCCTCCTTAAATCTCCCTTACCCAAAACTCGCTATACTAGTAAACATCTACTTTACACACCAAGATATTAATGTACATCTGCACAAACCTTCATTACTATTGCCAATCTTTCTCATGTTTGTCATTATTATTTGATTTTTTTTCTGTTATTATTATTGCTTTCACCATTATCTGTATGTATAGCACCTGATGTATAAATACTGCCAGCATTTACTTTATTAGGTCTTAGTCATGTTTATCATTATTATTTGATTTTTTGTTTTACTGTTATTATTATTGCTTTTATCATAATCTGTATGTATAGCACCTGTTGTAAAAATACTTCCGCATTCACTTTATTAGGTCTTAGTCACTAGTCTTTATTCATATTGTCACTAGAGTGAGCTAATTTTCTCATTTAAACTATGTTCATGATGTAACTCTGATGTGTGAAATGCTGCATGTGTGGAACACTGGTCCAATGTAAGAGAGGGCCTGATGGCCCTAATCTGATCAGGTTAAATAAATAAATAAAATAAATAATCGTCTGCAATCCATAATCGTACTCGTCATACTTCTAACGAAGAAGAAAGAAGAAAAATATAAAACCTCAGTACTATGAGGTGTATATCATCAATAAAGCCAGGTCATAGGTGCTGAGGAGGTTGTTGTGAGCAAAATTCATACACGAATTAGCCGTGATAAAGCAACATGGAAACGAAAGCTTATCCTGACCGAAGTGTAGGAAGAATCCCACCTATACACTGAAGTGCCAAAGAAACTCGTATACGCATGCGTATTGAAATGCAGAGATATGTAAACAGGCAGAATATGTCGCTGCGGTCGGCTACACCTATATAAGACCACAAGTGTCTGACGCAGCTGTTAGATCGGATACTGCTGCTACAATGACAGGTTAGCAACATTTAAGTGAATTTGAACGTGGTGTTATAGTCGGCACACGAGAAATAGGACACACATACAGCATCTCCCACGTAGCGACGAAGTTGGGATTTTCCCGTACAACCATTTCACAAGTGTACCTTGAATATCAAGAATCGCGTAAAACATCATATCTCCGATATCGCTGGGGCCGGAGAAAGATTCTGCATGAACAGGACCAACGACAACTGCAGAGAATCGTTCAACCTGACAGAATTGCAACCATTCCGCAAAATGGTGCAGATTTCAGTGATAGGTCGTCAACAAAGTGTGAGCGCGGGAACTATTAAACGAAACGTCATTGCTATGGGTTTTCGTAGCCGAAGGCCCACTTGAGTACCTTTGATGTCTGCACGATACACAGCTTTACGCCTCGCCTGGGCCCGTCAACATCGACATTGGATTTTTGATGACTGGAAGCACGTTGCCTGTCCGGACGAGTCTCGTTTATAATTGCATCGACCGGATGGACGTGTACTTGTATGGAGACAACTACATGAATCCATGGAACCTGCGGGTCAGCAGGAGGCTATTCAAGCTGGTTGCGGCTCTATAATGGCGTAGGGCGTGTGCAGTTGGAGTGATATGGGACCCCTGATACGTCTAGATACGACTCTGAGAGGTGACATGTACGTAAGCATCCTCTCTGATCACCAGAATCCATTCATGTCGATTGTGCATTCCGACGGACTTGGGCAATTACAGCAGGAGAGTACGACACCCGACGCGTCCAGAATTTCTACAAAGGGGCTCCAGGAACACTCTTTTGCGTTTAAACACTTCCTCTGGCCACCAAACCCCTCAGACATGAATATTATTGGGCATATTTGGGATGCCTCGCAGCCGCGCGGGATTAGCCGAACAGTCTCAGGCGCTGCAGTCATGGACTGTGCGGCTGGTCCTGGAGGAGTTTCGAGTCCTCCCTCGGGCATGGGTGTGAGTGTTTGTCCTTAGGATAATTTAGGTTAAGTAGTCTGTAAGCTTAGGGACTGATGATCGTAGCAGTTAAGTACCATAAGATTTCACACACATTTGAACATTTTTGGATGCCTCGCAACGCGCTGTTTAGGAGAGATCTCCATCCCCTCGTACTCTTACGAATTTAGGGACAGCTCTGCCGGATTCATGGTGTCTATTCCCTCCAGCACTACTTGAGACATTAGTCGAGTCCATGCCACGTCATGATGCACCAGTTCTGAGTAATCGCGCGGGCCCTACACGATATTAGGCAGTTCTAGGCGCTTCAGTCTGTAACCGCGTGACAGCTACGGTCGCAGGATCGAATCCTGCCTCGGGCATGGATGTGTGTGATGTCCTTAGGTTAGTTAGGTTTAAGTAGTTCTAAGTTCTAGGGGACTGATGACTCAGATGTTGTCCCATAGTGCTCAGAGCCGTTTGAACCATTTTCATGTTAGGCAGATGTACCGGATTCTTTGGCTCCTGTGTATAATGGAAATAGGGCCGAACATACAGCCTACGGATACCATTGACAGTTCTAAATAAGTAAGAGAAAGGAAGTAACAGACGTAATGAGACATAATGAAATAACCACACAAGACAGAAAAAGAACACACGTACGTTTTGAAATACGAACCCTTCCTTCATCAGTGAAATAAAATGAAATTGGAAATATTGACGACTGAAGGTGTTTCTCATTTGAAACTTCATGTTGATTGCTACCTATTGCCGACTAAGGTTGAAATTTGCACTCCAGTATCGCAACCGGACGTTCACTGAGTGCCGACAGGACTGCTTTTCAGATGAATCATGTTTTGTGCTCCATCGGACATATGACTGTTGGCGTGTATGGTGTTAACTGTCTGAGAGCAAACATCCTGCAGCGATCGTTGGAAGCGTCCTGACCTGTGGAGAGAGCGTTAATGTCTAGGGAATGTTTCGTGGCATTTCCTATGTGACCTCGTCATTCTGGCCGGCATAATGGTTCAACTCAAGTACGCATCTATCCTTGGGAACCATGCCTACTTCTACATGTAGTTTGTTTTTCCTCGGCACGATGGCATCTACCAACAGGACAATGCAACGGGTCAAATAGTTCGCAGCACACCTGTGTGGTTCGAAGAGCACCAGATTTGGTTTACCGTACTCCACTGGCCACCAAACACCCCGGATTTAAACCCACTCGAGAATCTATGGGAGCACCTTGATCGAGCTGTTCGCGTCATGGATCCTCAACCGAGATAGCTAGAGCTGCTGGCCACGGCGCTGGAGTCGGAATGGATCTTCCAGAACGTTCCAGCACGTCTCGCAGCATTCCGTACTGAGAAATATGGTTATTCATGCTTTTGACAGGAGGTCAAATTAATGTGACTGGATAGTAAGTGCGTCGATGTAGGCTCTCTGGGACATATACTGGCAGACAGATTCCGTCTTTCGAGTGTGACAAATTCCCAAAGAGATGGACAAGGGTGTGGGACGTTATTTAGAGATCTCTGCGGGGTCACGCCTTATTGCAAATTACCATATTTTATATGATCCTTTTGCAGTTGTTCTGAAAACGAGAGATTTGTTGTCTGGTCTTGTGAGAACAGACACAACATATATTAAATTAAAGCAAGGAGGTCCAGGGATCTCTTCAGTGAGGATGCATATCAGGGACGAACTCTTACGGGAATCAGCGACATGCCTCGAGTGATGCGGATAATGGGCAAGGTGCACTACATTAATAGTATGCGGGTAAGTTGAGGTTTTGGGCTGAGGGGAAGAGTGGTAGGGTAGTCATGCAGTTGCCATGACCACTGCGTCCAGATGGCTCAGCGGTCAGAGAATCTGTTTAGTAAATTGGAGGCCCGGGTTCGAATCTCAGTCTGGCACAAAATTTCAACTTTCCCCATCGATTTCAGTCGATGCCTGCTTGCAAGGTCCAAACGTTGTCTGTTCTCTCAGATGTATCCGAAAGAACGGACAACACATATAAGGGGGTTGGGTTGGGTTGGGTTGTTTTGGGAAGGAGACCAGGCAGCGAGGTCATCGGTCTCATCGGGTTAGGGAAGGAGGTCGGCCGTGCCCTTTCAAAGGAAACATCCCGGCATTTGCCTGAAGAGATTTAGGTAAATCACGGAAAACCTAAATCAGGATGGCCGGTCGACGGATTGAACCGTCGTCCTTCCGAATGCGAGTCCAGTGTGCTAGCCACTGAGACACCTCGCTCGGTCATCACATATAAGGAAATCCCACAATTATGTGAAGGAGAATCTTGACAATGGCATGTAGTGTAGGGTAGAGGGGTTCCAGGCTTTCGCTCTTAGCCAGCCCTGTACCAGAAGTTTAATACAATTTCTGATTCCATTTTTAATTAGTGGCATTCACATTTTACATTCTGCAATTTCTTTCTGAAATTACAAAAAATACTCCAGAAAGATAAGCTGTTTCCACTATGAAATTATGTTACTAGGTACAAGTGACTGTGCACCTAGGAACAAATATTCGACTTTCAGTGTTATATTTTATCGTCTATCTGTTGCATTATTATTCTACTACACACCAAAAATCAGTAAGTAAAATCAAATATAGCAAAAGTACTAACAAAAACTAGTTACATTTTGAAATAGAAACTACTGCAGACTAACACAAACTTCTATTTCCAAGACAGGTAAAATTATTAAGACAGTCAATCAGTTCTGTAAATAAAAACTACCTATTGCTTACTGCAGTGTAATTTATTTTTTCCATACTCGTTTCGCCTTTTACTTTAAGGCATCTTCAGTGGAATCTAGAACGATACAGTTGTATTTTGATATGCAATATTTTGTGTCTTGTTTTTTATATAAATAAGTGATTTTCATGTTCTTGTGAAGACAAAAGTTCACATCATGAAAATGTGCTTATGTTTTGTAAGTGAAGTTGGAGTGCAACATCCAGCACGTTAACAGATGAAAAGAAACGTAGATTCCACCCAAACGCTCGAATAACTGGACCATTATTTACGTAAAAACATAACGTGAACTGTATTATAATCTACAAATATCGCATATTACCATTCTAGATTCCACTGAAGATGCCTTAAAGCGAAAAGCGAGACTCGTCTAGAACAAATAAAATACGCTGCATGAAGAAAAAGGTGGATTTTATTTACAAACGAATATTTTTGTGCTTGCTGCGGATGATGTACACGTCAACAAACTAGTTGACAGTCAGTTCATTTGCAAGTATCGCATATTCCGTGGTAGAACACAAGTTACGTGATGACGCAAGACCGACGAAGTATGACTTAAGTGTACACGCGTTATACAAATAATTCAAAAATATTTATAGCATTCAACTTACCCATCCAGTAGCTCCAGTAGTAGCATCTCTGAATGTTAATAAAGACTTCCTGGATCCCGGATTCGAACCTCGTCACTGCTTAAGTCATGAATAAGAATCACCAGCGATGGTGCCGAAGACTTTCAGCATAAGAAGTCACCCTCATTCTGCGAACGGCCTTGTCAAAGAGGGCGGAGGAAAGGACGAAGATTCAGGGCACTCTCTTGCCCTTAGGATGGGAGATTGCCCCTAAAGGCGGAAGAATCAGCAAGATCAACGGCGTGAGGAAGCAGAAGGCAATGGAAACCATTGCATTAAGGACACATACTGTGTATCCACAGGACATATGGCCTATAACTGTAAAAGTATCATGATGATCTCTCCATTGGAAAAAGATTTCAGTCTAGTCGCTCATTCACATCTCCGGGAGGGGACTGCACAGGGGAAATGAGAAAAAGATTGAATAATAATTAGTTGGTCACGTTCACTGAGTTGAGGACTCCAGTGTCAGAGCTTGAACGTGGTAGCAAGCTATAAAATCTGAAAAGTGAAATGCTAACGCTCAATCTATACTTGAGGTTGTTGTTGTTGTGGTCTTCAGTCCTGAGACTGGTTTGATGCAGCTCTCCATGCTACTCTATCCTGTGCAAGCTTCTTCATCTACCAGTACCTACTGCAACCTACATCCTTCTGAATCTGTTTAGTGTATTCATTTTAGTGTATTTTTACCCTCCACGCTGCCCTCTAATACTAAATTGGTGATCCCTTGATGCCTCAGAAAATGTACATTTTGAGCACAGCACTCTATGGAAGTGAAACATGGGCTGTAGGAAAACTGGAACAGACCAGAAGTATCCTAGATGTGGTGCTACAGAAGCACGTTGAAAATTTGGTTAAAATGAGGAGGTTCTCCGAAGAACTGGCGAGGAAATGAACACATGGGATACAGTGACAAGAAAGTTGCAGGACGATAGGACTTCTATTAAGACATCAGGTAATAACATTAGTGGTTCTGGATGGAGCTTGATATAGTAAATTCTGTGGACAAAGACAGAGATTGGAATATATCCAGTAACTGAAGACGTAGGTTGCATCAGCTACATTGAGTTGAGAAGGTTGGCAAAGGAGAGGAATTCGTGGCGGGCCATAGATGTTTACAGCATCATGATGGACGCATCCGTGTTTGGCGACATCGCGGTGAACGCACATTGGAAGCGTGTATTCGTATCGCCATACTGGCGCATCACCCGGTGTGATGGTATGGGGTGCCATTGGTTACACGTCTCGATCACCTCTTGTTCGCATTGATGGCACTTTGAACAGTGGACACTACATTTCAGATGTGTTACGACCCGTGGCTCTACCCTTCATTCGATCCCTGCGAAACCCTACATTTCAGCAGCATTATGCACGACCGCATGTTGCAGGTCCTGCACGGGCCTTTCAGGATACAGAAAATGTTCAACTGCTGCCCTGGCCAGCACATTCTCCAGAGCTCTCACCAATTGAAAACGTCTGGTCAATGGTGGCCTAGCAACTGGCTCGTCACAATACGCCAGTCACTACTCTTGATGAAATGTGGTATCGTGTTGAAGCTGCGTGGGCAGCTGTACCTGTACACGCCATCCAAGCTCTGTTTGACTCAATGCCCAGGCGTATCAAGACCGTTATTACGGCCAGAGGCGGTTGTTCTGGGTACTGATTTCTCAGGATCTATACACCCAAATTGCATGAAAATGTAATCACATGTCAGTTCTAGTATAATATATTTGTCCAATGAATATCCGTTTATCATCCGCATTTCTTCTTGGTGTAGCAGTTTTAATGGCCAGTAGTGTAACTTGATCATTCTGAGCAACAAGGAAAGCTCTGTAAATATTCAACCTGAAGAAAGAAAACTTCTCGGCCAAGATCGCATTTGTAAGACCTTTACTTACGATGAGCGGTTTCGGTAAACAGAGTTACCATCTAATGTCAGTACTGCTTAATACATGTGGCCGTAGGTCAGATTGGCCACGTGTATTAAACTGTACTGAGATCAGATGATGGTAGCTCTGTTTATCGAAACCGGTTGTAAGGTGTCAGGCAAATCCAACACCTTCCACGAAAACCCTGACATGATAAGCAAATCCAGTAGTATGTCACATAGCTCCGAATAATTCGTGACATTAAATTAACCAAAGTAATACGAGTAACGAGTGAGCAAATGGAATACCACAGACTAACACAAGAATGCTTAAATGCATGTCATATCTTCCCACCGTGAGACAGACGCAGTTCCGAGGGGAGAAACGAGAACAGAAGCCGAGAGCAGAACCGTGTTAAGCCAAAAGGCCCTACGATAAGGGATGGACACCCACGTTGCCAGCTAACCGCTAGGACCACCCTCCATTCCATGTCAAAAGCTAGAGCCCTCCAGAAGAACAGTATAGATCTTACGATAACACTAAAAGAGCCACCCCAGCCGCAAGTTTTAGCGTGAGACTTTTTCGCGTCTCTGTTACGTCAGGACCACCCCCCAGCCCATGTTAAAAGATAGAGCCCTCCAGAAGAACAGTATAGATCTTACGATAACACTAAAAGGACCACACCAGCTGCAAGTTTTAGCGTGAGACTTTTTCGCGTCTCTGTTACGTTGCAAACTTTAAAAACATTGCCCCACCACGAAAAGTATAACGTTTCTCATTGGATAGACAGAATTTTTGTAGGCGGAGCTTAAGGTTAACATTGAGACCCTGATTGGTCAGATAAAAACACAACCAGATAGTTTTTTTAAACCAACTTCGGTAAATTGTAGTAAGGAGAAGTTAGGAGAGAGTTGCTTCCGAGATGGCGAGGTGAGCGGAGCTGTGCTGCCCGCCGCCCCCTGACGAACACTGACAAGGTAATGAACACACACGATGCCGCATAACAGCACATAAAGCTTCACTCAGAACTGCAGAAGTCTCATCTGTTACACCCCCTTTTTGCGTAATACTAGTGTCGATCGTCAGTTAAAGCTCATGGTGTTCACATTTGCCACTTGAAGTAAAAATCTGAAACGCGATGATTTTTCTGTTATACAGTTATTGAGAAGCCACATCAGCCACTGTAATTTACGACAAGTTAGATAAGTAATTAAAGATAATTGAGGGTCACTGTAGACCATTTTGATAGTTTTCTCTCCTGTGAAACTTCATTTAAACCTTGATTATAGATGTGATATGGCATAGGTCATCCTTCGATCCATTGTAGAACTTGGGAACCCATTCAGGAAATATTCGTTCACATTTTTGTTGAACGCAGTTGGTTCATCCTGTATTAAAACATTTCCTTTTATCAATAGTGCAATTTATAAACAATGTTTTGTGAGTAGAATAAAATTTCCAGTGGTAAACTTAACTGCTTTTTCGACGTTATTTTACCAGCTAACTAAATATAGGAAAGCCTTGAACCCCTTCCACTAAATTTAGTTATTACTAAGATTCTTTTACAGGGAGTGCAGTGGAGCTGACGCTCAAATCATTAAGTATTTGGTTATATCATCGCTAGTCTCACTGAACTCATCTGAACTCTACATGTCATGTGTGGTCTGGCGTCTCCTTACCAGCAACAGGTCCCAGGTTCAAACTAGTCAATTCCCTAAAAAACACGCTCAGAGCGTCGTTGCGCGATAGTGGTACGGAGAGACGATATAGAACAAACAGACACCACGCAGAATGTTAAACGGTCATTGTAAATAAAGGTTTTACAAATGCTAGTTTGGCTGAGAAGCCTCCAAGTTGAATGTCATTTTCATCTCTTACTTTATCATTTTTCTTCCTCGGATTACATAAGACTGTCCGTTCCGGTCACAATCGCTTCTCTGTTGAACATTTTTTTGAACCCCTAGTTATTACGTCACAGGTTTGCAGTTTCCTCTGTCATTTTACTGTTGTACATGCAGGTATTTTTCTCTATTTCTTTTTTTTCACTGCATAAAACTTATCAAAGGTTTGATATTGAACACGTTGAAAGGTATTTATTTCTTTTGTGATCTGATCTTGTAGTTCCGTTGATGTAAATTAGAAAAATTTCAGCAGCTCGTTGGCTCTGAGCACTATGGGACTTAACATCTAGGGTCATCAGTCCCCTAGAACTTAGAACTACTTAAACCTAACTAACCTAAGGACAGCACACAACACCCAGCCATCACGAGGCAGAGAAAATCCCTGACCCCGCCGGGAATCGAACCCGGGAACCCGGGCGTGGGAAGCGAGAACGCTACCGCACGACCACGAGATGCGGGCTTCAGCAGCTCGTATGTCTTCCTTTCTGATAATCCGTTTTACACACCCTTAAGTTATGGTTGATACTGTCGTTGTTTTGTAGGCTTTCATTCCAGCTTATTTTCGAATTTTGCTTTTCAGTGTTCTTAGTATGGTAATCACAGATCTATATTGTAATTAAAAGAGAGACCACTTCCTAAACTCATTAAAATGCTGAGCGTTTTTCAGTGAGCAGTTGTCAATCATTGTTTTAGATGGTCGTTTCCGGTGAAAGCCACCGTTTATTTTCTTGATCGATATCTTAAAGTCGTTATGAGGACGTAGCGGTAATAAAGTCATCTTTTGAGATTGTTCTCGCTCTGTTGCAGTGAAAAATGTAAACTATATTTAGTTTAAGAAAATTGGTGATTGGCTGTTTATAAAGGTCTATTTATTTCTGGTACATTCATTTTTATGACACAATTGTAAACGTTTTTCAACAGATGAATGTTTGTTCACCAAATGCCGCTCATGGCATCTACCATTGTCGGCTGAACTTGTGTCAAGAAAACTGATTGCTTCAAAACAAACAGAAATTTATAGCAAAGGAGTTGGCAGTGTCTGCGAGCTTTTTGTATTCACACCTTTAATTTTGTTACAGTGATGGAAGAGTTAATCAATACATGTGTTGAAGAGAATAGATGATATGTTACATCCTTGTTGTAAGCGTATATTTACTTTTCTGTTAATCTGTTCTTCTTCATTTCTAGTACCACGGCTGTCCCACAGTACGCTATTCCGGTTTACCTTATGCCAGGCCTTTTCATGTAAAAGCAAAATGTGTTTCTTCTTTTTAACATATGTGCTGAAAGAAAAATCTTTTTTAGAACCTGTTTGCAAGTAAAATGGATAGAACATTACAAGGAATTGTGGTAAGCAGAAAACTGCCCCACAGAGAACATAGAGGATGAACTTGAAATAGGATGGGTAGACTATTTATGTATGCATGAATTAAGAGAAGCCCTCAATCCCACAAATGATAGAAATGCAACGGGTGTGGACGGTGTAAAAGCTGAACTGCTAAAATATGAAGGCACCCTATAACAAAAGAGATTACTACCTTTATTTAAAATGTTCTAGAGGTGCGGAGCTGTTCTAGAATCATAGTTACAAGCAAAGATGATATCAGTTTTTAAAAAAGGAGACCGTACAGCTGCGAGAACTATAGAGGCATCAGCTTACTTGACACAGTATACTAATTTTATGCAAGAATAGTGAACAACAGGTTAAGTGTTTTAGCTGAGAGTTTATCAGGCGAATAACAAATGGGATTTCGGTGAGGCAGATCGACGACAGATCCATTATTTATAAAAAACAAATAATCGAAAAACAGATCGAGAGAGTTTAGTACGGACGCCCATTTAGCCCTCAATGATTTTTTTAAGACTTTCGATAATGTTTATAGAGATAAACTGTGGGGCATTGTGCGGAAAAGAGGGTATCCACAGCATCTAATAAACGTTTTAAAATGTCTTTACTATCACACAACTGTAGCTTTGCATCTAAATGGCCCTGACACAACCTATAGTCACGAAGAAGGTAATAAGACAAGGGTGCAGCCTTTAACCCGCACTTTGAACATTTATTTAGATGATGCACTTCTGAAATGGAAGGAGATTTTTTAACACTAACCCGCGCTTGAATTGTCCTTTATAAGAAGACGACGCCACATTGGTGGCTAAAAATGAAATTGATCTACAAAAGGGAATGTATTCATTAGGTAAGATTTGTGAAGAGTATTATTTGACGATTTCAGCGAATAAGATAAAATCAATGGCTTTCAAAGAGAAATATCCTGTAGGAACAAAAATTGTGATCAACAATATAACAGGTCAAAACGTTTTAACTATTTAGGTTGTCACGTCGCATATGAGTACGTCGAAGACATAGAGAAGACATTATCAAAGTAAGGGAATATGTGCTGAATAATAAACACATGTCTAAAAAATAAAATGAGGAAAGAATCAAGATGGAGATTTTATAACACATTGGCAGTTTCAGTGCTTCTGTATGGAAATAAACACTGGGTTATAAGTAAATGTCAATAAAGTCACATACAAGCAATGCTGATGAGGGTTCTAAGAGCAGTAACGGGATGCACTAGAGCCTACAGATTTAGAAATTCGGAAATCAGTGAAGAGCTGTAAATATTTAACATCCTCAATCAAATAAAAGCAAACAGAAGAAACTGGACTGAACATCTTGAAAAAATGAGTGGAGAAAAATTATCTCTCCCGATAAGAAGATTTAAACCAGCTGTGAGAAGAAATCACGGAAGACCGAGGAAGCGATGGGCACCATAATAGGCAAAACAAAATACGGTCTAATGCCTGAAATGAATACGATTTGCTGTTTTGTGGCTACTGCTTTCACGAATAATGTGTGTTCTCAAGAACTGAAGAATACATTTAGAGTATGCAGCTTTTTAAAAAAGGAATTTTATTATTTCATCTTGTGTTTTTAACGAATCGTATTGTAAGTTAATAACAGTGATTATTATCTTGGCGTCAATCCATTTAACGGTGTTCGCTAAGTCGATTCAGTTTTCAAATTACATCGTGGGCTGGGGTCATAGTTTGTTCTCTCCCCTAGTCTATTCTTTGTAGTACAGTGGCCTCTGCTGGCACCTATGAATACTAAATTACCTATGGGCTACAAAAATATAAAATGTATTGATATAGACGCAGTACGTACAAGCAACATTTCGTATGCTGCGGTAGGATTATCTGCTGCAGGAATTTAAGTTACTCTGGCGTCGTATTGTGGAATTCTGAAAGGCACTCCTTCGGCCATTTACACCACTTGCTAAGAGACGTAGGAATTCTAGCGAAAACAGCTCAAGCTGTCAGCTGAAGTGCAACGTAAAACGCCTGCCCGGCCACGCTCTTGGACGAGAGCCAGTAGTCGCGAGGTGTGGCGTCGATTCGCGTACAAATGGACTGATTTAGCGCTTCATTTGGTGTGCTGCCTCGTAAGGAGACACGCTCTTCGTGATTACGACGTTTTACACTGTACGCACAAATTTGCATGAGGAACAAACCACTATTGCTTACAGTGTAGAAATAGACGAAGCTTGCCATAAAACGACCGCTAATGCGGGGCTTTAATTTGTTATACCTTGAAGTTTCCCGGAGCGAGGGAAATACTGAAAAAAATGCAGTGCCCACGCAGAGGAGAAGACAAGGAATTGAAATTTACCATGCAGACTTCTGCGCTTGCAAACCAGGAGTTGAGGAACAAAGAGCATGGATTGCACTGAGGGACAGAAAATCTTTCTTAGACTACGCTTGTACACTTGCTTGTGAAGTATCCCCATGAAAATTTTTTTTTCGTGATGCCGAAAACTGTTGGACGTTCGTATATAAATACTAGGCACAAGCTAATTATGTTCACTGTACGAGAGAATAGATAACGCCACAACTGTATACGAACAGCTGAAAGAAAGTGGTTTGGAAGTGGGAAGTGAAGGCCTTGGAGAGGGTGAAAAGAAGAAGAAAAACGTAGAACAGTTTTCAAATGATTTAGAAAAAATGATTCAAGAAAATGTAAAGTATGTAACAAATGGTCAAGTAACAAGACACCACCAGACAACAGGTAAGAAGAGTTGTCAGGATGGTGAAGAATTAATATTAGGAGAGAATGTGCAGATACGTATGTGGGAAAATAGGACATAATAAGTCTACTGAAGAATAAAATATCATTAAAATGACAAATAAAAATGAGTGTAAGAACATTATAATAAAATCTCGCTCAAGAATGAACAGGAGATTGTCCATCATTTTGCAGGGAAATAGTTTGGACTAGAAAGGAGAATAAGTTGAGATCTTAGAATATAAAACAATATAGAAATAACGGAGTACGTTCTGAAAGCACGTCTTTATAAAGATAAAGTACATAATTGTAGTGATTGACTTTCCCATCGGTTCTTGGTAGAATATTTTATACATTATGAATGAAAATACACACAGTACTGATGTAATATTCTACATTATATTTCGTTATTTATTTTGGGAACTGTGTTTCGGCTATTATGCCATCATCAAGTTCAAAAAATGGTTCAAATGGCTCCGAGCACTATGGGACTTAACTTCTGAGGTCATCAGTCCCCTAGAACTTACAACTCCTTAAACCTAACTAACCTAAGGACATCATACACATGCATGCCCGTGGCAGGATTCGAACCTGCGACGGTAGCGGTCACGCAGTTCCAGACTGTAGCGCCTAGAACCGCTCGGCTACCCCGGCCGGCCTTCAAGTTCAAAGATTAATATGTAGTGCAGCGTAATTTCGTTGGATGAAAGATTTTAAACTAGTACATTGGCAGAGTATATCTATTTCCAGAGATGAAAAATGCTAATGTCACACAGGAATACAACAAACGGGATTACCGTGTTTTACTGACTACAAGACGCTACGGGCTATAAGACGCATCTTAATTCTTAAGCATTAAAGAAAATATCATTTTTATCAGTTTCATTACTAGACTGCAAAGCCGACAAAAAAGTCTTAGTTTATGTATCCGAAATGACTTTTAAAATCCCTGAAAATCGTCGCTTGAACTTTCTTCTTCTTCTTCTTCTTGTTATTATTGTCATTATTCGTTGTCATAGTTGACCTATTCATATATAAGATGGTCTTCACTGCCATCGAAAGAGTTACTTCGCCGAAATTCTTGAAAGATTTAACAAGAGTGTCTTCTCTCACTCTGGACCACGACTGTTTCATCCACTGACCCATTTGTTTGATTGTAGGTCATTTTCAAGCTCCCTCCGGCCTGAATTCATGTCGGGTTTCATCCAAAATTCGTTTGTTCCATTCCTATCTCATATACGTTTTAAATGGTTTATTTCTCGAGACACCAAGAAATTGCAATTGTGATGTCAGTCTTTCCGGAATAACAACAGGCTCTGAATTTCCCTGTCCCAGTTTTTCTTCCACAAAATTTTTCAATTGACTACTAAAGTGATCCAGCACAAGAAGAAAACTCTTCTTCGAAAAAGCACGTTTCCTTCTCTCTCACACTCTGTCAATCCATAATTTCATACCAGCCTTGTCCATCCAACCGTTGTCTTGTACGTAAAAAAGCAAACTTGCGATATTTCAGAAGGTTTTGCATTTTTTTGCGCTTAAAAGGGTCGTTGGATTAACTTAGTATCGTCAGCATAACATGAAGGACAGCAGTGTAACACGTTTTTCATGTTCATTTTTTTTTGGAGTTACAATTTTAGCCCCTTTCATGAAAACAGTCCTGTTACTCGGCACATAAAATGTCAGAGGAGTCTCGTCCATATTTGCTGTTTGGCTCAGTTCTACACTTTCGAAGTTGAATAATATAGATGTGTAGCGATAAGCTACCTAAAGAAACAGAAGCAGGAGAACATCCGCTTATATAGTGCAATTTGTCACATATATCCTCGAAATACAAAAAAGGTGACAATAGAGTACACACTAATCACAGAGGAATAAGTGTTACCTTAGCAACAACAGGCAGGCTTTCCTTCAGTATTTAGAACAGGAAAACAGAATAAGATGCGTCAGCTTTAACTGAAGAGAAAGGTGGTTTTAGATAAGGACTGTCATGTCTCGATAACATTCATTGTTTGAGACAGTTATCAGAAAAAGGCAGAAATAAAAATAAAAGTACATACACTCCTGGAAATTGAAATAAGAACACCGTGAATTCATTGTCCCAGGAAGGGGAAACTTTATTGACACATTCCTGGGGTCAGATACATCACATGATCACACTGACAGAACCACAGGCACATAGACACAGGCAACAGAGCATGCACAATGTCGGCACTAGTGCAGTGTATATCCACCTTTCGCAGCAATGCAGGCTGCTATTCTCCCATGGAGACGATCGTAGAGATGCTGGATGTAGTCCTGTGGAACGGCTTGCCATGCCATTTCCACCTGGCGCCTCAGTTGGACCAGCGTTCGTGCTGGACGTGCAGACCGCGTGAGACGACGCTTCATCCAGTCCCAAACATGCTCAATGGGGGACAGATCCGGAGATCTTGCTGGCCAGGGTAGTTGACTTACACCTTCTAGAGCACGTTGGGTGGCACCGGATACATGCACGTTCCCTTGCCGGTCTAGGAATGGTAGAACGATGGGTTCGATGACGGTTTGGATGTACCGTGCACTATTCAGTGTCCCCTCGACGATCACCAGTGGTGTACGGCCAGTGTAGGAGATAGATCCCCACACCATGATGCCGGGTGTTGGCCCTGTGTGCCTCGGTCGTATGCAGTCCTGATTGTGGCGCTCACCTGCACGGCGCCAAACACGCATACGACCATCATTGGCACCAAGGCAGAACCGACTCTCATCGCTGAAGACGACACGTCTCCATTCGTCCCTCCATTCACGCCTGTCGCGACACCACTGGAGGCGGGCTGCACGATGTTGGGGCGTGAGCGGAAGACGGCCTAACGGTGTGCGGGACCGTAGCCCAGCTTCATGGAGACGGTTGCGAATGGTCCTCGCCGATACCCCAGGAGCAACAGTGTCCCTAATTTGCTGGGAAGTGGCGGTGCGGTCCCCTACGGCACTGCGTAGGATCCTACGGTCTTGGCGTGCATCCGTGCGTCGCTGCGGTCCGGTCCCAGGTCGACGGGCACGTGCACCTTCCGCCGACCACTGGCGACAACATCGATGTACTGTGGAGACCTCACGCCCCACGTGTTGAGCAATTGGGCGGTACGTCCACCCGGCCTCCCGCATGCCCACTATACGCCCTCGCTCAAAGTCCGTCAACTGCACATACGGTTCACGTCCACGCTGTCGCGGCATGCTACCAGTGTTAAAGACTGCGATGGAGCTCCGTATGCCACGGCAAACTGGCTGACACTGACGGCGGCGGTGCACAAATGCTGCGCAGCTAGCGCCATTCGACGGCCAACACCGCGGTTCCTGGTGTGTCCGCTGTGCCGTGCGTGTGATCATTGCTTGTACAGCCCTCTCGCAGTGTCCGGAGCAAGTATGGTGGGTCTGACACACCGGTGTCAATGTGTTTTTTTTTCCATTTCCAGGAGTGTAGATAGCCTTCGTGGGCCGGCAGAAAGTGTATTACAATGTCCATAGAATAAATTTACGGGAGGCCAAATGGTTCAAATGGCTCTGACCACTATGGGACATAATAGCTATGGTCATCAGTCCCCTAGAACTTAGAACTACTTAAACCTAACTAATCTAAGGACCTCACACAACACCCAGTCATCACGAGGCAGAGAAAATCTCTGACCCCGCCAGGAATCGAACCCGGGAACCCGAGCGCAGGAAGCGAGAACGCTGCCGCACGACCACGAGCTGCGGACTATGGGAGGCCATTAGAACAGTCAATGTGAGAGAAAAATATATTAACCTGGTTAAAAACGTTGTATAAGAACACAGCAGTAATAATTGAATACGACATAGGGTTACTCGAAATATTTTCGTTGACGAGGGCCTAAAACAAGGATGTAGAATGTCACCTATCATAACATTTAATTGCAGCAAGCGGTGATCGGCAGGTACAAGAACTGCTGTGGCATGATACGATATTGTTCACTCTCTTTATTTGCGGATGATATTCGCTGAGTATGAAGAGGATATGGAATACAAGCTGAGAAACTTTAAAGAGGAGTATGACAACCGGGATTTGATAAAAACTGATGCAGAGAAAGGACGAAAAAAATCCTGCAGAAACTACAAATATTTGGAAACAATAATAAATAATCCCGGTAATATGGAAAGCACGTTAGTTCCAGTATAGTGACAGGTATGAGAGTTGCTAATCCTGTGAGTAGGATAATATGCAATAATAATACAACAGTATTCGACAGAACACTAAGAAAAGGAATTTTCACAATGTGTGGGAGATCATAGTTCGACGAGTATATGGAGCTGAAATGTGTCCTCTCTGCAGTTAAAGAGACAGGACAGAATACGAAATGCCGAGGTATGGAGGCGGGTGGGGATAAAGTGCTCCATAATAAAAGCTTTGGAGAATAGAGCGCTTTAGAGGGACGAGTACGTCTAGAGAATAGCTAACCGTAGGTGGCCAAGGAAGATTTTAAACTGAGTGCCCCCGGGAAAAAGAAGGAGAGGAATGCCTGCTCTGAGATGAGAAAAATACATACAGGAAGCAATGGAAGATGGAATGAAGTGAGAGAGTGGTTACGGTGTGAAGACGGCTTAAGGCTGCTACGCGTGACATAGATGTGGAGACGAGGTAGCGCAGAACAGCCGCCCAATGGAAATACTAATACCGTCAGTATTCGTACAGTGCCGGAAATGGAGAGCATTACACCATGATAAACTTGATAGAACACTAGTGAACTTGTGCTCGAGTATTTCGCCTCCCGCGAATATGTAGTTGTGCAAGTCTTTTCAGCATCGAAATAAGTTGTTCCTACATCTCGGTATGTACATGATGGCTACTGCCTGCGCCTAACTTCGTTGGAAATTTTCAGTTGGAGATCTAGCGCAGCGTGTGCAAACAATGTGCATGTGCAGCTGACAGCCATCCATCGAACTATGAGGAAGACAAATTCCGAAGAATTTTCAGTGGAAGAGTTTGATGTCTTCTTAACGTTCAGTAGTCAAAAGATAAGGCCTGAGTGCCCTAATCTAGCAACTTAATAAACAAATAGATCAATACTGATTAATATTTCGGTACTGAGGACATAATTCCATCGTTTCTGAAACACATGCTGGGTCAGTTAATAAAGATGGAGGCAGCTTTGAAAGCATGTGTCTTCCAATCGCATCACATATGTGGCCTGAAACGTTTCCCTCTGCAATTTATAGTAAAAAGAGCAAGGTCTGGGATACCACTATTATGAAAACTTTTCCCGATACGTCACGGAAAATAAAAATACTCATTAATACCTATAAAACACAAAGCTGTTTCCTGCAGAAGTCCCCCGTAGCACAAAAATAAATAAATGCCTAAATAAATAAATAAAAAACATAGCGCTATTGGTAAAGTCACCTACATCAAATACACACTTAAAATTTGTGGGATTCAAGCACAAAGTGTTGTCAGCTAGAAACGCCTTGCACTAGTTTTCCGGAAGGGAGGTGTGAGGAGATAATGTGTGAACCATTACATAACAATAATTGTTTACTTGTGTATCACGGACATTCTGGGAATGTTATGAATGATGGGTAGCAATTTAGCATCCAGTGGTTTCACAGAAAAATAATTTTCACAGTCTTCTACACTCCCTCTTCTTCTTCTTCTTCTTCTTCTACTTCTTCAGCGTTTCCTACTATAAGTAAGCGATTTTCGACCTCCACAGGCCTCTTTTGTTCCAGCCATCCGGTCTCATCCTAGCATTGGGCTTCGTCTCTTACTTTCTTCGGGCGACTCCCGGATTTAAATCTTCCGAGGCCACGTATGGCTGGACATTCGTCATACGTGCTAGTGCCACTGAAGTGCCCTACCCTCCAAAGTTTAGTTATGGATCGCGTTATCTCCATCCACCTCCAAACCTCCGCACTTTGTGTTCAGTCTTACTCGTTACTACGGACAGCTTCTCATATACGCTGAAGAGCCAAACAAACAGGTACAGCTGCCTAATATCGTATAGGGCCCCCGCAAGCACGCAGAAGTGCCGCATGGCGTGGACTCGACTAATGTCTGAAGTAGTGCTGGAGGGAACTAACACCATGAAACCTGCAGGGCTGTCCATCAATCCGTAGGAGTGCGAGGGGTTGGACCTCTTCTGAACAGCACGATGCAAGGCATCCCAGATATGCTCAATAATGTTAATGTCTGGGGAGTTTTGTGGCCAGCGGTAGAGCTTAAGCTTAGAAGAGTGTTCCTGGAGTCCTTCTGTAGCAATTCTGGACGTGTGGGATGTCGCATTGTCCTGCAGGAATTCCCAAGTCCGTCGGAACACAATGGACATGAATGGAAGCAGCTGATAAAACAGGGTGCTTGATGCTTACGTACGTGTCACCTGTTAGATGTTTCAGGGGTCCCATATCACTTCAGAGGCTCGACCAGCTTGAACAGTTCCCTGCTGACATGCAGGATCCATGGAATCATGAGTTCCTCTCCATACCCGTACATGTTCATCCAGTCGATACAATTTGAAACGAGACTCGTCTGAACAGCCCATATGTTCCCAGTAATCAGCAGTCCAGTGTCGGTGTTGACGGGCACAGGCGAAGCGTAAAGCTTCGTGTCGTGAAGTCATCAAGGAGGGTACGCGAGTGGGCCTTCTCGTCCGAAAGCCCATATAGGTAATGTTTCGTTGAATGGTTCGTATGCTGACACTTGTTGACGGCCCAACACTGAAATTTGCAGAAATCTGCGGATGGATTGTACTTCTGTCACGTTGAACGAATCTCTTCAGTCGTCGCTGGTCCCGTTCTTGCAGGATCTTTTTCGGGCCGCAGCGATGTCGGGGATTTGATGTTTTACCGGATACGTCATATTCACGGTACAGTCGAGAAATGGTCGTACGGGAAAATCCCCACTTCATCGCTACCTCGGAGATGCGGTGTCCCATCGCTTGGGCGCCGACTATAACATCACGGTCAATTCAAATCTTGATAACGTACCACAGTAGAAGCAGTAACCGATCTAACAGCTGCGCCAGGCACTTGCATTATAAAGACGTTGCCGACCGCAGCGCTATATTCTGCCTGTTTACATATCTCTGTATTGGAATAGGCATGCCTATACAAGTTTCTTTGCCCCTTCAGTGTAGTCATTTTCATTGTTCTAATTTTCTCCATAACTTCCGTTGAAAAGTCACGTTTCAGCGCCATGTATTCATAGAAATTTTATCTGCCTCAAATTGTGAAATACGTTTTTCTTAGTGTTCTACCGAATTTTATTATTCCATATTGTCCCACGCACAGCCCTAGCAACTCCCTTACCTGTTGCGAGATAAATCTGAGCAAACAACGTAGATAAGTGAGATTAATGGTGTGACTCACGTATTCACATAATTATGAGTTTGCTGTCTATTAGTATCGTGAGGCACCATAAATCAAGCCATTAAAGCCACTGCCGGCGTCATTGCTCGAAGGTAACTCACCGATCAACCTAACGCGATTCTTACGGAAAAAATAAGGAATCAGAAGAAACGATCGACAACTGGAAGTCATGGTCGTTGTGCTTAGCGATACCGAATAGACAACGAAAAAACATTCAACCTGTTCGGTTGTTCTACCCCCCAATAATTCATCGCCAATCCCCTCCTTAAGGTTTTGAAAAGAAATATGCATCTGTAAATGGTCTTCATGGGTTTGCCGCCGGATCACGTTGTGCCGGCGGCAAACCCGTGAAGACTATTTACAACACATCCGCCGGGAAAGCTTGATGAGACACAAATATGCATTTATCCATAGAAAGTTACGGTTACTACGCGTTAACATTACTAAGTTTGATTCTATAGTTACAGTCCATTTGAACATTTAAAAAGATAAAAAAATAAAATATATTTGATATTTTATTTAGAAATGAGGTACATTGAAACGTCTGGTCACTCTGTGACAGCCAGATAAGAAAGAAGCCACAGAATGACGAGAAGAAATGATATGCCATATCATTTTTTTACAGCAAAAGATAGTAGAGTTCATTTCCGTATGGCATCTTTAGCAGACGTCTCTGACCAAACGATTTTATTGTGATTTTAATAACAAAAGGTGCTTCTACATAGAAAACCAGAAACAGAAGTTCACAATGTGTCAGAGTATTAATCTGCTGCTATGGGCATTTCTCATCTGTTTTTACACAGTTATGAAGTCACTTGGGGGCAACGTATAAGTGTACTTCATGATTAGTACATATTAAGTTATAGGTGTATGGGTGGCAGGCGGAGAGGCAGACCTGTCAAGGCTTTATGGTGCACTGGATTCATGAAGGCGTCTTGATCACACAAACTACACATATCACAATTACCGGTTTCGGTCATTGCCATCTCCAGATCGGTAACAGTCACAAAAACCGGTGAGTAAAAATATAAATTCGGTTAGCAAAAGCAACATCTACAACAGGCCTACTGACACATCTGAAAAATAAAGAACTCGAACGTAATTAACAGCCATGCATACCAGACATACATACCACAAAAATATCAGGCGTAAGGATCGACGTCAGTATTCATACATTTGGGCACATAGTAAGTACAGATATTGGCCTGGTTGCGTGCTATGCTTATATAAATAACTGAGGCCAGTAGAGGGCACCAGTTCAAGGATATCTGAGTAACCAATATTGAAATTCATAATTGAAATGCACTACGCGAACTGAAACACAAAAAGAGCTTAGGTCTCAAAGGGTACAGATCGAACACACAAAGGTCATCTAGGAACCATCGGTATAAAAGGTGTAAATTGTCGTAGCAGGGTTGGAAAAGCACCGGAGTACCAAGCGATAACAGAAAGCAGTGATGCTCAAATCGTTATAGGACTAAAAGCTGGCTTCAGCAGGAGAAAATGTCACCGGAATTTTTGCAAGGACCTAACGGTGGTCAGAAAGAATAGGCTAAATAAAGTTGGCGATGCGGTGTTTATTGCCGTTAAAAGAAGTTTATCTGGTAGCGAAATAGAAGTAGATAGTCTCTGTGAGTTAGTATAGGTAGACGTTATTCTTGGCATCCGGTATAAAATATTAAATTGATCCTTTTACTGACCTCCCAACTCACATAATTCAATTCCTGAAACATTCAAAGAAAACTTGAGTCTAATTTCAAGCACGTAGCCGTAGCCGATCGTACAATTTACCCTCAATATGTCGGCGAAAATATATGTTTAAATCCGGAGGTACGCATGAAGCTTCATCCGAAATTGAGCCAAACCCATTCTCTGAAAATTATTTCTAGCAGCTGGTTCGTGAGCTCAATCGAATAGTAAAAGTTTGTGAAAACGCACTTGACCCCGTAGCAACAAATAATCCTGAGCTAATAACGAGCATCCAAACGGATACAGGAATTAGTGAACACAGGGTTGTCGCAGCAAGACTGAATACCGTAACTACCAGATCTTCGAAAAACAACGAAAAGCGTATCTATTGAAAAAAAGGAGATAAAAATTCGCTTCACGCCTTCCTGAGGAATCATCTTCACTCATTCCAAATTAACAACGTAGGTGTAGAGCAGATGTGGCTTGAATTCAAAGAAATAGTATCGACGGCGGTTGGGAGATTTATTCCAAATAAATTAAGAAAAGACGGAGCCGATCCCTCTTGGTACACAAAATGGGTCAGAACACTGTTGCAGAAACAACGAAAGGAACATGCCAAATATAAAAGAACGCAAATCCCCAAGATTGATGATCGAAATTTAGCGCGGACTGCAATGCGAGATGCTTATAATGGTTTTCCACAACGGAACTTTGTCTCGAAACCTTGCAGAAAATTCAGACAGATTCTGGTCGCATGTAAAGTATACAATCGGCAAGGTATTATCAATGCCTTCTCTACGCTATTGCATTGGAAGTACTATCGATGCTAGTGCTGCTGAAGCAGAGTCACTAAGCAAAGCCTTCCGAAATTCCTTCACCAAGCAAGGTGAAGAAAATATTCCAGAATTAGAATTAAGAACTTAGAAGTAGATATCCCCTGAGCAGTGAAGCAACTGAAATCACTTGATAAAAGCAAATATTCGGTTCCAGACTGTGTACGTTCTTTTCCAAGTATGCTAACGCAGTAGCTCCTTAGCTAACAATCACACACAGCCTCTCGCTGGACGAAAGATCCGTACCCAAAGACTAGAAAGTTGCACAGGTCACATCACTATTCAAGAAATGCGGTAGGAGTAAATTACAGGCGCGTATCATTAACGTGGATATGCAGCAGGATTTTGGAACATATATTGGGTTCGAACATTATCAATTATCAGGAAAGAACCGTCTGTTGACACACAATGAACAAGGATTGTGAAAATATAACTAACTCCTTACTCACATAAAGTGTTGAGTCTATTAACAAGGGATTTCAAATTGATCCCATATTTATAGATTTCCAGAACACCTCACAAGTGCCTTGTAAACAAATTGTGTTCTTATGGAATATCGTCTCAGTTATGCGACTGGATTTGTTATTTCCTGTCAGAGAGATCACAGTCCGTAGTCATGGACGGGAAGTTATCGAGTAAAAGAGAATTGGTTTCTTGCGTTCTCCAAGGTATTCTTGCAGGCCATATGCTGCTCCTTATCTATATAAACAATTTACGAGACAGTCTGAACAGCCATCTTAGGTTGTTTGCAGATGATGCTGTCGTTTACCGTCTAGTAAAGTCATCAGAAGGTCAACATCAATCGCAAAGCTATTTAGAAAAAATGGTTCAAATTGCTCTGAGCACTATGAGACTTAACGTATGAGGTCATCAGTCCCCTAGACTTAGAACTACTTAAAACTAACTAACCTAAGGACATCACACACATCGATGCCCGAGGCAGGATTCGAACCTGCGACCGTAGCAACAGCGTGTTCCCGGACTGAAGCGCCCAGAATCGCTCGGCCACAGCGGCCTTCAGAAACAGTGTAATAGGTACATTCTTAACTATCCAACACTTCAAAAACAACCGAGTGTTCACATTCTGTAAAGCACTCTGTCTTAAGCGAGTATGTTATTCCTTCATTCACTTTAGAAAAAAACTTTTAATTTCTAATGACTTAATACTGTATATGAGAATTAAACACTTTTTCAAATTAAACGAGGAGCCACAACAGTCTTCTTTTAGAGCTTTAATGTTGATATATCTTATAGATACATGGCATGATACTTTGTGCATAGAAACTGACATTATTATTCTGCTAGATGGAGAAATATTACTTATCAAGATATTAGGAATCTTCTGCTATGTATCATGTGTAGGCTACCACTGTTGAGAAAATGAAGTTCAGAAGGACTGACGGTGGAGAATCTTGATGGTAGATATATCTCGCAGTCTTTCAGGTGAACCAGCTTTGTTCCTCTGTCTACCCCCTACCCTTCCAAAAATCTGGTGCTAACATGTCTTGCACTCAGTATCGGATGACACAATAGCTTCCAATAATCATGCAGAGCGTACTGTGCCTTCCAGAAACTCCAGGTTCTGTAGTGTAGGGACTGTGCTTTCTTGCACTAAAACAAAACCTCATACACGAAATATATACATTCTATTAGTAGCGGTTTATATCGTGCTTGCGTTTTGCGAAGGTAGTGACTACAATGATGATAGTGTATTCTGAAGATGCAGCATCAGCCACAAGCTGCTTCGGAGCTTTAAACGTGTTCCCTACTGAGTCAGCAGAAAAAACGTTGCTGCTAAGCATTAGGAAGCCACTTTTCTATCTTGTTGGCCACTTTTCTATCTTGTTGTCAGTACAACCTTCACATTTAATTTTCCACCTTTCCAGATAATATGATTCAAGGCTCAAGATAAGGCCAGAAACTCAATCTCTGCAAAAAGAAAACAGATAAGAGGAGGTCACATCTTTGTTGAGCAATTGGCTCAAATGGCTCTGAGCACTATGGGACTTAACATCTGAGGTCATCAGTCCCATAGAACTTAGAACTACTTAAACCTAACTAACCTAAGGACATCACACACATCCATGCCCGAGGCAGGATTCGAACCTGCGACCGTAGCAGTCGCACGGTTCCAGACTGTAGCGCCTAGAACCGCTTGGCTAGAGAATCTGAATTATTTAACAATTAGCTTCAGAATGTTTTACTGTTTTCCACTATCAAAGAATTTTCTTATCAGAATTTTAACAGGATTGAGAAACTTCTCATATAGAGGTTTGTTTTTCAAGTTTCCAGAAGTAAAGAGGGGTTTTGGGGGTTTATGCAATATTAACTTACTTCATGCTGTTCTTCTTTAAACATTTTCTGATTACATATTCACAGTCGTAGTAAATCTCCAGGAACCGTTTTCTTCACATATGTCGACTGTGTAGTGACAGGACAGTATTATGTGGATGCTGCCTATTTGACTCTGCAGAATTCGGATCGAAGTTTCGAAATTTTGGCAATAGGTGACATTTGTTTGGCGATGTTGTTTATACAGCAAATACAAGAAGATGACCATAAAAGAGGATGAACGGGTAGCCAGTTTTACGGTGTGGAGTGATGAGCAGGCGGAAAATAAATAACAGGAACCTGCTATGGAAAATGTGGAAAAAGATATAGTAATTATGACAGAAACAGGTGTTGAGAGAGAAGTGGGGGTGGGAGAGTACAAATAGAAAGTATGTTTGCTGTACTGTTAGTGAAAACTGAAGATGTAAAAGAAGGATTGAAAAGAAAGATGGAAGCTGTTAGTAGGGACGTAGAAGCAGTTAATGAATCTCAAAAAGATATGGGAGAAGAACTGAGTAATTTGGATATGAAATTTGTACAGAGGTTTAAGGATTTTAAAAGGGAACTAGATGATGTGATAAAAAAAGATTTCGGAGATAAAGTGAGATGTAGGCAAAGATTTTGACATATTTAAAGATGATGTTAAAGAGACATATAAAGAAAGAGAATTCGAGGGGGGGGGGGGGGGTGGAAAAGCAAAAGAGATTCAGGGAGGAAGTAAATAAAGGTGTGGAATGCTGGGATAAAAATATTGTAGCACAAGCTGAAGTGAGTGATAAGAGAAAGGCAGAAGTTAAAGAGTATTGTGATAGAATGTTGCAGGAACATAGCAAGAAAGCTCAAGCTGAAACAGAAGAAATCAAAGAGTCTACTTCTGTAATTGAGAAAAGAGTAGATACTTCGGAAAGAAAGGTAGAGAACAGGAATTGCACAGCTCCATCTATATTAGTACATGTGAGAGATGGCAGTAATTTTAATAATATGGTGTTTGATATTGTAGGCAGTGTCCATCCAGCGGTTTTTGTGAATAGTTTAACAAGTAAGCTTAATGTAGAGTAGATTAAGAAAGATAAATGAAGGAGGGCCAGTGCTTATTTGAAAGGTGAGAATTTAGATTTGGGGGCAGATGCACCATATAAATATGAAACATTTGAGGATTTTGTGTTAGTTTTCCTAGCACAGTACTGGTCTAAACAGAGTGATGTTATAGAGGCTTTTGAGAAAGCATCATGGTGTGATAATCGAAACAGGGAGAGTATGAGAGAATATTGTGAGAGATGGATCAATAGTTTGAAACATTTCGATAGTACGTGGAACGATCGAGATACAATTGAGGCATTGATGAGGAAGTTACTTCCTAATAGAATACGTGGATTAATTGGGCATATTAATAATCTGAAAGATTTTCTGAATCGTATGAGAAATTTAGATAGATGGCAGACAAATTGTTCATTTAATGAAAGTAGAGATTCTTGGAAGTAACAAGAGAACTGGGAACAGACCAACAAAGTGAATCAAGTAAATGTGAGACATAGAGGAGAAAGAGGTCGAGGAAAGTTTAGGGGTAATAACAGAGGTTTAGATTAGATTAGATTAGTACTTGTTCCATAGATCATGAATACGACACTTCGAAATTATGTGGAATGTGTCAGGTTAATAAAAGGTGTCTATACAAGATATTACATTAAACAAAATATTATGCGACACTCAGTATTATTATTATTATTATTTTTTTTTTTGTGGGGGTTGGGAAATTACCCACTTACTATATCCAAAAATTCATCTAATGAGTAGAAGGAGTTGCCATTAAGAAATTCTTTTAATTTCCTTTTAAATGCTATATGGCTATCTGTCAGACTTTTGATGCTATTAGGTAAGTGACCAAAGACTTTTGTGGCAGCATAATTTACCCCCTTCTGAGCCAAAGTTATATTTAACCTTGGGTAGTGAAGATCATCCTTTCTCCTAGTGTTGTAGCCAAGTACACTGCTATTACTTTTGAATTCGTTCGGACTGTTGATAACAAATTTCATAAGTGAATATATATATTGTGAGGCTTCAGTGAAGATTTATAGCGTCTGCAGGATGATCTTGGATGAGCTCCAGCAATTATTCCGATTACATGTATTTGTGCAATGAACACTCTTTTACTCAATGATGAGTTACCCCAGAATATGATGCCATACGAAAGCAGAGAATGAAAATAGGCGTGGTAAGCTAATTTACTCGGATGTATATCGCCAAAATTTGCAATTACCCTAATAGCATAAGTAGCTGAATTCAAACATTTCAGCAGATCTTCAGTGTGTTTTTTCCAGTTCAACCCCACATCAATGCTTATACCTAGAAATTTTGAATATTCTACCTTAGATACAGATTTCTTATGGAAGTCTATATTTATTAACGTTGTCATTCCATTTACTGTGTGGAACTGTATATACTGTGTTTTGTCAAAGTTTAATGAGAGACCATTTGCAGAGAACCACTAATTGATTTTCTGAAAAACATTGTTTACAATTTCACCAGTTAATTCTTGTCCATTGGGTGTGATAGCTATACTTGTATCATTGGCAAAAAGTACCAGATTTGCATCTTCATGAATATAGAATTGCAAGTCATAAATATATATTAAGAACAGCAGAGGACCCAAGAGCAAACCTTGCGGCACCCCATTCTTGATTGTTCCCCAATTTGAGAAATCACCAGTTATTCGCATATAATGTGAACTGTTTATTTCAAAGTTCTGCGATGTTCCAGTTAGGTATGATTTAAACCATTTGAGCATTGTCCCATTCACACCACAGTACTTGAGCTTATCTAGAAGTATTCCATGATTTACACATTCAAAAGCCTTTGATAGATCACAAAAAATCCCAACCGTTGACTTCTGGTTACTCAGAGGATTTAATATTTCATTAGTGAAAGTATATTTAGCATTTTCCGTTGAAAAACCCTTCTGGAAACCAAACCGATATTTTGTTAAAACTTTATTTTTACAAAGATGTGAAGCTACTCTACAATGTATTACTTTATCAAGAATTTTGGATAAGGCGGTTAGAAGAGAGTTGTTGACATCAGACGTTATGATAGGAGAGGAAATTTTAATACAGAAATGGTGCAACAGTGAGGGCCCATGCTGGGGTGGGACCAGTGTCCTTTCCCGCCAATGTAGCCAGTCACCACAATATGTTGTTGTTGTTGTGGTGTTCAGTCCTGAGACTGGTTTATGCAGCTCTCCATGTTACTCTACCCTGTACAAGCTTCTTCACCTCCCAGTACCTTCTGCGCCCTACATCCTTTTGAATCTGTTTAGTGTATTCATCTCTTGGTCTCCCTCTAGGATTTTTACCCTCCACGCTGCCCTCCAGTACTAAATTGGTGAGCCCTTGATGCCTCAGAACATGTCCTACCAACCGATTTCTTCTTCTAGTCAAGTTGTGCCACAAACTCTTCTTCTCCCCAACCCTATTCAATACTTCCTCATTAGTTATATGCTCTACCCATCTAATCTTCAGCATTCTTCTGTAGCACCACATTTCGAAAGCTTCTATTCTCTTCTTGTCCAAACTAGTTATCGTCCATGTTTCACTTCCATACATGGCTACACTCCATACAAATACTTTCAGAAACGACTTCCTGACACTTAAATCTATACTCGATGTTAACAAATTTATCTTCTTCAGAAACGCTTTCCTTGCCATTGCCAGTCTACATTTTATATCCTCTCTACTTCGACCATCATCAGTTGTTTTGCTCCCCAAATAGCAAAACTCCTTTACTACTTTAAGTGTCTAATTTCCTAATCTAATTCCCTCAGCATCACCCGACTTAATTCGACTACATTCCATTATCCTCGTTTTGCTTTTGTTGATGTTCATCATATATCCTCCTTTCATGACACTGTCCATTCCGTTCAATTGCTCTTCCAAGTCCTTTGCTGTCTCTGACAGAATTACTATCTCATCGGCAAACCTCAAAGTTTTAATTTCCTCTCCATGGATTTTGATACCTACTCCGAATTTTTCTTCTGTTTTTTTTTTATTGCATGCTCAATATACAGATTGAATAACATCGGGGATAGGCTACAACCCTGTCTCACTCCCTTCCCAACCACTGCTTCCCTTTCATGTCCCTCGACTCTTATAACTGCCATCTGGTTCCTGTACAAATCGTAAATAGCCTTTCGCTCTCTGTATTTTACCCCTGCCAACTTCAGAATTTGAAAGAGAGTATTCCAATCCACATTGTCAAAAGCTTTCTCTAAGTCTAAAAATGCTAGAAACGTGGGTTTCCCTTTCCTTAATCTTTCTTCTAAGATAAGTTGTAGGGTCAGTATTGTCTCACGTGTTCCAATATTTCTACGGAATCCAAACTGATCTTCCCCGACGTCGGCTTCTACCAGTTTTTCCACTCGTCTCTAAAGATTCCGCTTTAGTATTTTGCATCCGTAACTTATTTAACTGATTGTTTGGTAATTTTCACTTCTGTCAGCACCTGCTTTCTTTGGGATTGGAATTATTATAATCTTCCTGAAGTCTGAGGGTATTTCGCCAGTCTCATACATCTTGCTCACCAAATGGTAGAGTTTTGTCAGGACTGGCTCTCCCAAGGCCGTCAGTAATTCTAATAGAATGTTGTCTACTCTCGGGGCCTTGTTTCGACTCAGGTCTTTCAGTGCTCTGTCAAACTCTTCACGCAGTATCGTATCTCCCATTTCATCTTCATGTACATCCTCTTCCATTTCCATAATATTGTCCTCAAGTACATTGCCCTTGTATAGACCCTCTATATATTCCGTCCACCTTTCTGCTTTCCCTTCTTTGCTTAGAACTTGGTTTCCATCTGAGCTCTTGATTTTCATACAAGTGGTTCTCTTTTCTCTAAAGGTCTCTTTAATTTTCCTGTAGGCAGTATATATGTTACCACTAGTGAGATAAGCCTCTACATCCTTACATTTGACCTCTAGCCATCCCTACTTAGCCATTTTGCGCTTCCTGTCGATCTCGTTTTTGAGATCTTTGCATTCCTTTCTGCCTGCTTCATTTACTGCATTTTTATATTTTCTCCTTTCATCAATTAAATTCAATATTTCTTCTGTTACCCAAGGATTTCTACTAGCCCTCGTCTTTTTACCTACTTGATCCTCTGCTGCCTTCACTGCTTCATCCCTCAGAGCTACCCATTCTTCTTCTACTGTATTTCTTTCCCCCATTCCTGTCAATTGTTCCCGTATGCTCTCCCTGTACAACCTCTGGTTTAGTCAGTTTATCCAGGTCCCATCTCCTTAAATTCCCACCTTTTTGCAGTTTCTTCAGTTTTAATCTACAGTTCATAACCAATAGATTGTGGTCAGAGTCCACATCTGCCCCTGGAAATGTCTTACAATTTAAAACCTGGTTCCTAAATCTCTGTCTTACCATTATATAATCTATCTGAAACCTGTCAGTATCTCCAGGCTTCTTCCATGTATACAACCTTCTTTTATGCTACATGATTTGCAATGAGCAGCAATAGCAATGTTAATCTTGGTGTCAGGGGTTGTGAAAGTCAGTGCTTGGTGATTGAAGAGATAGGGCCTTAAGTTAAGTGTGAGAATAATGTAGAATCAGGTGGTTCATGTATGGACGCGTTTTCCAATATGTATGATGATGTTAAAGAGTATGAAAGAGAGCAAATAGACAAGGAGAAGGAGAACAAAATGATACAATTGGAAAGTAGTGGAAGTGGGGAGGAAGGTACAAGCAGTAAGAGTAGTGATAGTGAGGAGGAAGAAGGTGAGGTACAGGAGGATATATTTCTTTTGCAAAGTAATTTGCATAAGATTCACGAGGGAGAGAGAGGGCCAATTTCTGAGATTATTAAGAGAGAGACTTCTTCCAATTCCTTGAACCATGGTATAGATACTAATGAGGAAGAGAAAGTTAATGTGTTTATTATTGGTAAGGGTAAGTGTGTGGAAACTTTTAGCAAGAAGGAAGAGAGTTTATGTGGAATCAGAAGGGAGTCAAAAGAAGAAGACAGCTCAGAGATAGGTTATAGAAAATGGGAATATAAGAATATTGAAAGGGATTTGTTACATGAGGATGACGATTTGGGGGATATTAAAGAAGGACAGCCTTTTCTGAGTGTAAAAGCCTATGATAGGGTGCAGAAATCTCTTTTGGACGCAGGGAGTGAAATAAGTGCCGTAGCCAAATAATTCTATAAAGGAAGGTAATGAGGTAATAGACGTACCTGTGTTGGGGTTGAAAATAACGAGTGCTACGAGAAAACGTGGCAAAGCTGTTAAGCGACAGATCATTTTAGAATTTGAACTTGGGGGCATAAGCTTAGTACATAATTTTTTGTGGTCCCTGGGCTCAGTGTGGAAATTATCCTGGGCATGGACTGCTTGATAGAGTGTAAAACAGAAGTAAACTGTGGGGACAGTTTTTTCACTTTTCACAGTGAAGGATCAGAAACAAGCGTGAATTTTGATGGAATGATAGTGGATAGCAATGATTTAATTGGTCAATTAAAAATGAGAGCGATGACAGTAGGAATAGATATGGGAGATTTAGGATTGAACTTGGATATTTGGGGTAGCAGAGAGGAAAGAGAGATACTAGAAGAATTGAAGAACCATATGGACAAGATACAAGGGTTAAGTAAGCAACAGAAAGAAGAGTTAAGTGAAGTCTTGTGGGTAAACAGAGAGGTATTTTCGGACAGACCTGGTAAAGTTACGAGCTTTGAGTGTAAACTAGATGTGAAACCACATGAACTATTTGCAAGAAAACCTTTTTCTATACTATTTGCTTTGAGGAAAGCTGTATATAAAGAGATTGAGAGTTTGGTAGACTGTGGGGTTGTAGAAAGGGGTAAGAGTGAATACAGTAGTCCCGTAATAGTCGTGGGTAAGAATGATAGTAGTGTAAGTATGGTTGTTGGTACTAGGGCTTTGAATACTGTAGTTAGTAGTGAGACGGATCGCCCAGAGAATGTGGATGGGATATTGCAAAAATATTATAAAATGAACTACATGACAAGCTACGATCTCAGGGCCAGGTATTGGCAAGTCCCGCTTGCGGAGGAGTATAGGAAGTATTCAGCATTTCTGGTAAATGGGAAATGTTACCAATATACTGTAGTACCATTCGGTTTGAATATTAGTGTGTCAGTGCTTATTCGGGCACTGGACCAGGTCTTAGGACCAGAATTGAGGTCTGAAATAGCGGTATACACAGACTATTTGTTAATTCCTACTGAATCGTGGGAGGAATATCGTAGTTTATTGAATGACGTATTTGAGAAAATGGGGATTGGCCCTTAGTTTTAAGAAATGCGAGTTTGTGAGAAAGGAAATGAAGTTCCTACGTAGAATCTTGTCCACTACATGTATCACAGTTAACCCTGAAAAGATCAGAGCTATTAAGGAATGCCCATTTCCCAAGAATCGGAAACAACTGAAATCCTTTCTCGGTTTACGTAACTTATAGAAATTTTGTATCGGGACAAGTATTTAACAATTCATGTTTGAATAAGTTATTAAGTCCTAAAGTACAATTGTCTGGACCAGTGAGTATCAGGAAGCTTTTAACCAGCTTATGGATGCTTTAAAAGAGGACAGAAGATTTCATCATCCTGAACTTAATAGACCTGGTGGTGGTTTTAATGCTTCAAATGTTGAACACAGTTCTCCCCATCTAATTACGACACACAGATTACTCATAAAACCATGTGAAATTGTCACAAAATTTATTCAATTGACCGTCACATTGGCTTTAATGTCAGTTACGTCGAATCCTTGGAACTTCACATCAATTTCTGCACTTCGTTGTTTGTAGTAGGTGAGTCTCCTTAGACGTGAAGAATTTGCCAAAATAGAATTGCTCGTGGCATTTGAATCACGTCGAAGCAAGAGCCCACAGTAGAGGATCCTCCTTTTTCTTGCCGTAATAGTTGCACACTTGTGAAATTTTATGCATGAAGTTCTTGCTTTGTTGTTGAAGATGAGTTAGCTATCGCGTTTGTTGGCGCTCTGGTGTCAGGATAGTTAGTGGAGAACCAGGACACAAGCGGACACAGCCTTCTTTATTGTCACTTTTTACTTTGAACGTAGCGTAAGAAAATATGCTTTAAAATGCATGCGAATCGTACAAAACCTCACGATGCGCGGCTTTATGCAACAAGCTGTATCGACGATTATCCAAGCACACACTGAAATGGAGCATTTTATTTCTTTCCAGTGGGATTAATGAGATTCAGAATTGAATTATATCTCTCGTAAATCTAGCAAAAGGCAAATTAATGATCGCATAAAATATAATAATGTTCGTATGACCTGGCTTGATTGGCAGAGAAACCGGAGATTCTGTTATTCTCTTCGAAAATCACTCAAACAATTGACTATCGGGTAGTGTAATGTTCGCTACGTTAAAATTTCAGAAGGCAAAGTACTATTATTTCGATGCTGTTCACTGGCCATATTCTTTATCTGTTAACATTTTAGTCTCTTATCTATCTCCGAAAATGAGTCTTTCTTTTTCTTTAACTGATTTATCAGACTTGGGGAAAAAATTATGATCTTCGGAACCAATACGTACCATACGGTGAATTCAGTTTTTGGAATAAATCGGGTAAGACACAGTTTTAATAATACTGATATACTGTCTCACCTGACAGTTCACAATTACGCATCACATCGAAGCGACTAGTGCTAACATACAAGGTTCTTTAAGAACACATCTGAACACACAGAGAATGTAAATAAAAGTTTCTGGATTATGTAACATGAATCAAGCTACGGCGTTGAGCTTTAATTTCATATGGTATCTTTACTCTTAGTTGCTATCCTTCCCTGTTTAAATATTTCTTCTTAAATTATTATTTAAATACTTTTCCGGAACGTTTTGTTACAAGAAGGAATGAATTTAAACTGTCAGTTAATTACTCACCGAAATGAGCGAGTGGTTACACCACGCGTCGTTGTTTTTGTTCAGGAGTCAAAGTGTCCGCGACAAACTTACGTATTTTGAAGAATGTCTTGAACATCTGATTCAGAGATACTGCAGTTGTCTGACTGGTCGAACGCAATGTAGACTGGTTGTCTTCTTAGCGTGCCTGTCCGCTTTGGACTTTGGCGATCATCATGACTAGTGTGATGTCACAAGTTCGTCGCGGTGCCCGCATTTCTCGTGGGTACCGGTCACCTCCCGGGACGGAATATCGCATCCCAACATTCTATGTGCAGTCGTATTCACGTATAAGAGAGAGGAAGTATGCTAAATATTTGCGTTTCGTGTAACTGAGGAGGTACTTGGGTACCAGAGTTCAAAGGCTTGGAGTCTGGCAGTGGTTGCCTTTGTGAGAGTCCATGTTTCCACACTGTATACGAGACCTGAGAACACATAGCACCTGAGGAGCCCCATTTTTGTGTTCATGATTAGATCGTGACTCTTGAAGGCTGATCTCATCGAGTTGAAAACACTTCTCGCCTTTCCCACGCGACACGTTATCTCCTGCGAGTTGTCCTACGCTACGTTAATGATGGTGCCCGTATACAGGTTCTGTGAAAGTCGCTCTGTGCTTTTGCCATTGATGTACAGATTCACACCTCAAATGTTCTTCCTGCTGATGGCCATAAATTTTGTTTTGTTTGTGTTGATGTCCAAGCCGTATTTCTTGTTTCTCTCAGAAATTTTGTTTATCAGCTTCTGCAGCCCTTCCATTGCATCCGCAACCCCCACGGTGTCTGCATAAAGAAAATTGTTGAGTGTGGCCCATTCACTGAGATTCCTTCTTCCAGGTCAAGTAAGGCTTCTTTGAACATTTGTTCTGAATATAGGTTAAAGAGGGTGATATTATACAGCCCTGCCTGACGCCAAGTCGTATTCTCACTTGTTCTGATTGGTCTTGATCTATTCTCATGACTGCAGATTTGTTTCAGCATAAATTGGCTATTATTCTTAGATATTTCCCATCAAATCCTGTTTCCTTTAGTACTTCTATCATTTGTTCATGCTTCACATCGTGAAATGCCTTCTGATAATCAATGAGGCAAGCAAATACATTCACAATTGATGTCCCTACATCTTTGGAAGAATACTTGTGCACTAAATACTGCTTCTCTTGTGCCAGCTGCATGTGGAAACCCGAACTGATTTGGTGCTATTTGGTCTTCACAAATTTTGTATATCCGCTTGTGGATCACTTTAAGAAACAGTTTTAGCAGTTGGCTCATTAAACTGATAGTACCGTAGTCCCCACATGCTTTGGCATTCAGTTTCTTAGATAGAGCAATGAACTCTGGAGGAATTTTACCTGATGAGTAAACGTGGTTGAATGTATCTGTGATCATTGTTACTTTTTCTTTATCGAATAGTTTGAGGAATTCTGCTTATAATACATCTGGCTCAACTGCTTTTCCTTCCTTCATTTGATGTATGGCCGCTTCCACTTCACGTACTGGGATATCTGATCTCTCTTTGTCTAATATCTCTGGTTCTTGCCTCCTCTGGTCATCTTTGAATAACTGTTCTAGATATTTCTCCCAATCTCTCTTTCTTTCTTCTTTGTTGATCATGAGGTTGCCACTATCATCTACTAGCTTCGCACTGTTTGATTTGCGATATTTTCCTGTTACCTCTCTGACCTTCCGATGCACGTTAAAATCATCATACCAAAATTTAACAACAAGTTTACTGGAACAAGGCAATGCTTATTTATCTCCACGACGCGTTTCAAAGGTTTAAACCTCCATCATGAGGTGGATTTACATTCGTTAGTATGATATTTGTGTGTGTTGTGTTACTATTTTTTGGAGGAACTTGTGGTACTGTCTAAAGGAGAAACAAAACACTGTTTCAGAACATGGATTTGAGTTTCTTTTGACGGTAAATTTAAAATAAGTAAAATAGAATATCTCCAGTGGACACAGGTCCCTTTCACTGTCGTAGCACTTCACCTGTGACCAAAAGCAAAAGCAAAACAAGAATAAAGGAATGGAGTCGAATTAAAGCAGGTGATGGTGAGAGAGAAGTAGATTAGGAAACGAGACACTTATCATTCAAGACAAGATCCATTGTTTACGGGTTCAGAAGGTCTATGAGATTTATTTATTACTTTTCGCTTTTTACTGGCATTTTGTGAAGACATCTTGCAGCCAGAATATTATTACAAAAGCGGTGCCTCTTATGATTGAATAAGTAAATAAAAAGATTCAGTGTACACAGTAGTAACAAGAATAATTATTTATATTAAAGGATTAAGCATTGGATGGATCGCTACCACATGACAGTTGTGACTCTGGGTGATCTGAAGTAAGAACTTTTACACAATGTTTCAACTACAGCACCATTCCGTTCTGCTTCGTTTTCTAGGACGCGCTTAAAAATCACTCTGCGAAAGCGCCGACCATTGATCTCTTTCAGGCCGACATGCGCAGTTCACTGGGCTGGTACCGTACGCCGGTGCAGTCCGTATAGGAACATCCACGCGGCTTATGTAAGATTCATAGGCGAGCGGCCGCGATCCGTCTTGGGGAGAGAGAGAACTGCCAGTGGGCATTCTTAGCTGTCGGCCGTACCCCGCGCGCAGCGGGAACACGCCTGTCAGCTGCGGAGACACAAAGAAGCCATACGGCGCGCCTCGTGTCCGGTACGGCCTCACTCCTCCCACAGGACGGACTCGCAGTTTATAAACCATCCCGACTGGTGCCGCACCCTTATGGCACTACACAGCTGGTCACTCAAGACTTGCACGTATAATCTGCATTCAAAATCACCTACCCCGCGTCGCTTCGCCGAGCTAATTTCGTGCAGTTCCAGTGCAGTCAGACCAATATTACGCTGAAGGCAGCACCCATCGAGAAATCTGCCGGGATCTGGAAGTATTGGGAATTTGTTTATTTATCATTATTTTCAAAAGGAACTGTAGAGTTTCTAACATTCCCACTAGATTATTCGGTGTTGTTAAATTAAGAAAGCAGCCTACACTTTCATCTACATCTACATCTATACTTCGCAAGCCTCCTAGAGCGTGTGGTGGAAGGTACTTTGAGCGCTATGACAAGTCCCCCATTTCCTGTTCCAGTCTCGAATACACTACCGGCATTTAAAATTGCTACACCACGAAGATGACGTGCTACAGGCACGAAATTTAACCGACATGAAGAAGATCCAGTGGTATGCAAATGATTACCTTTTCAGAGCATTCACACAAGGTTGGCACCAGTGGCGACACCTACAACATACTGATATGAGGAAAGATTCCAACCGATTTCTCATACACAAACAGCAGTTGACCGGCGTTGCCTGGTGAAACGTTGTTGTGATGACTCGTGTAAGCAGTAGAAATGCGTACCAGCACGTTTCCGACTTTGATAAAGGTCGGATTGCAGCCTATCGCGATTGCGGTTTATCGTATTGCCACATTGCTGCTCGCGTTGGTCGAGATACAATGACTGTTAGCAGAATATGGAATCGGTGTGTTCAGGAGGGTAATATGGAACGCCGTGCTGGATCCCAACGGCCTGGTATCACTAGCAGTCGAGATGATAGGTATCTTATCCGCATGGCTGTAACGGATCGTGCAGCCACGTCTCGATCCCTGAGTCAACAGATGTGGACGTTTGCAATACAACAACCATCTGCACGAACAGTACGACGACGTTTGCAGCAGCATGGACTACTCGAAACAGCATATCCAGACACTACGGGATGATGATGGCATTGAAACAGAGGATGACACGCGTAAAGCTGAAATACTAAACACCTTTTTCCAAAGCTGTTTCACAGAGGAAGACCGCACTGCAGTTCCTTCTCTAAATCCTCGCACAAACGAAAAAATGGCTGACATCGAAATAAGTGTCCAAGGAATAGAAAAGCAACTGGAATCACTCAATAGAGGAAAGTCCACTGGACCTGACGGGATACCAATTCGATTCTACACAGAGTACGCGAAAGAACTTGCCCCCCTTCTAACAGCCGTGTACCGCAAGTCCCTAGAGGAACGGAGGGTTCCAAATGATTGGAAAAGAGCACAGATAGTCCCAGTCTTCAAGAAGGGTCGTCGAGCAGATGCGCAAAACTATAGACCTATATCTCTTACGTCGATCTCTTGTAGAATTTTAGAACATGTTTTTTGCTCGCGTATCATGTCATTTCTGGAAACCCAGAATCTACTATGTAGGAATCAACATGGATTCCGGAAACAGCGATCGTGTGAGACCCAACTCGCCTTATTTGTTCATGAGACCCAGAAAATATTAGATACAGGCTCCCAGGTAGATGCTATTTTTCTTGACTTCCGGAAGGCGTTCGATGCAGTTCCGCACTGTCGCCTGATAAACAAAGTAAGAGCCTACGGAATATCAGACCAGCTGTGTGGCTGGATTGAAGAGTTTTTAGCAAACAGAACACAGCATGTTGTTATCAATGTAGAGACGTCTACAGACGTTAAAGTAACCTCTGGCGTGCCACAGGGGAGTGTTATGGGACCATTGCTTTTCACAATATATATAAATGACCTAGTAGATAGTGTCGGAAGTTCCATGCGGCTTTTCGCGGATGATGCTGTAGTATACAGAGAAGTTGCTGCATTAGAAAATTGTAGCGAGATACAGGAAGATCTGCAGCGGATAGGCACTTGGTGCAGGGAGTGGCAACTGACCCTTAACATAGACAAATGTAATGTATTGCGAATACACAGAAAGAAGGATCCTTTATTGTATGATTATATGATAGCGGAACAAACACTGGTAGCAGTTACTTCTGTAAAATATCTGGAAGTATGCGTACGGAACGATTTGAAGTGGAATGATCATATAAAATTAATTGTTGGTAAGGCGGGTACCAGGTTGAGATTCATTGGGAGAGTGCTTAGAAAATGTAGTCCATCAACAAAGGAGGTGGCTTACAAAACACTCGTTCGACCTATACTTGAGTATTGCTCATCAGTGTGGGATCCGCACCAGGTCGGGTTAACAGAGGAGATAGAGAAGATCCAAAGAAGAGCGGCGCGTTTCGTCACCGGGTTATTTGGTAACCGTGATAGCGTTACAGAGATGTTTAATAAACTCAAGTGGCAGACTCTGCAAGAGAGGCGCTCTGCATCGCGGTGTAGCTTGCTCGCCAGCTTTCGAGAGGGTGCGTTTCTGGATGAGGTATCGAATATATTGCTTCCCCCTACTTATACCTCCCGAGGAGATCACGAATGTAAAATTAGAGAGATTAGAGCGCGCACGGAGGCTTTCAGACAGTCGTTCTTCCCGCGAACCATACGCGACTGGAACAGGAAAGGGAGGTAATGACAGTGGCACGTAAAGTGCCCTCCGCCACACACCGTTGGGTGGCTTGCGGAGTATCAATGTAGATGTAGATGTAGATGTAGACCATGGCTGCGGTTACCCTTGACGCTGCATCACAGACAGGAGCGCCTGCGATGGTGTACCCAACGACGAACCTGGGTACACGAAAGGCAAAACGTCATTTTGTCGGATGAATTCAGGTTCTGTTTGCAGCATCATGATGGTCGCATCCGTGTTTGGCGACTTCGCGGTGAACGCACATTGGAAGCGTGTATTCGTCATCGCCATACTGGCGTATCACCCCGGAGTGATGGTATGGGGTGCTATTGGTTACACGTCTCGGTCACCTCTTGTTCGCATTGACGGCACTTTGAACAGTGGAGGTAACATTTAAGATGTGTTACGACCCGTGGCTCTACCCTTCATTCGATCCCTGCGAAACCCTACATTTCAGCAGGATAATGCACGACCGCATGTTGCAGGTCCTGCACGGGATTTTATGGTTACAGAAAATGTTCGACTGCTGGCCTGGCCAGCACGTTCTCCAGATCTCTCACGAATTGGAAACGTCTGGTCAATGGTGACCTAGCAACTGGCTCGTCACAATACGCCAGTCACTGCTCTTGATGAACTGTGGTATCGTGTTGAAGCTGCATGGGCAGGTGTACCTGTACACGCCATCCAAGCTCTGTTTGACTCAAAGCCCAGGCGTATCAAGGCCATTATTACGGCCAGAGGTGGTTGTTCTGGGTACTGATTTCTCAGGATCTATACACCCAAATTGCGTGAAAATGTAATCACATGTCTGTTCTAGTATAATATATTTGTCCAATGAATACCCGTTCATCATCTGCATTTCTTCTTGGTGTAACAATTTTAATGGCCAGTAGTGTAGTTCACACGAAGCACCATTGCCGGAAAGCCTCCGCGTTCGCTCAGGTCTTTCAAATTTTATCTTGACGATCCTTTCATGTGATATATATAGGAGAAAGTAGTATATTTGCTGACCCTGGTAGGAACTTATGCTCTCGAAACTGAGAGTAATCGAAATCTCTCTTGCAGCCTCTGCCACTAAACCAACCTGTAACGAAATGTATTGCTGTCTTTTGGATCTGTCAATCGTATCTGGTTCGGCATCTACGCTGGCGAGAAGTATTCAAGCATTGATCGAAGGAGGGTTTTGAAAGCTGGCAGACTATATTTCTTGACGATTCTTGCAATGAATGACAGACTGGCATATGGTTTTCCTTCGATCGGTTTTATGTGGAAATACCACATTTTACGGAAGTAACAGCTCCCAGCGTTTTTTCTGCAAACCTGTATTTCTATAAGTACGGACCTTTCTGTCTAAGTATGCAGAATAGCTCATATTGGTTTATGTTGAGAGTCAATGGCCAATCCCTGCATCAAGCGTTGATCTACTCCAAGTCTTCGTGTATTTCGCTACAATTTTCTGGCGTTCCGACTTCTGTGTATACAACAGAACCATATGAAAAAAGCCTCGTGGAACTTCCCGTATTGTCTACTACGCCATTTATATACATGGTGAATCATTTAAAAGTTGCATCGCAGATAATTCGGAAACAAAAAGTGCTATTGGTTTGGGTTTTCACATAACTAACTGGAAGTCAGGAACTCGTACAGTTAGTCAATAAACAGAGTGTAATAATGAAACTTCCTGACAGATTAAAACTGTGTGCCGGACCGAGACTCGAACTCTCATTCTAGAGTCTAATAATACACATAAACTCTATTTTTTGTGCAAACATACACCTTTTTAAATGGAGCATTGCCCGTTAACACTAAGAATGTAAAATTATGGTCAGAGTTGGTTTGTTGCAGGGGTCTAGTGCGAGGCGTTTACGTGTTACCGTATTTTGAAAAGTTCCCACACACCAACGCTTGTGCGATACCTCTGACAGCACATACTAAAGAACAACGCAACTGCATTCGCTACTTACGTGGATTCTGACCAGTAACGAGACAACTGACCATCGATGGCAATACACACGTCTAGTCTGTTAAGGAAAGACTGCTGCACACGTGCTGGCATTTCGGCGGAGATACCCGAGCAAACTACAGTAATACGTCGTTCCATATCATCGAGTGTCCTTGTAGACAGCGTCTTTCAGCTTTCCCTACACAAAACGGTTTTCTGACGTCAAACACGGGGAAGAGGCCGGCGAAGGTACAGGTTCTCTGCGTCCAATCCAATGATTTGGAAACAATTCGTGAAGACATGCTATAGTACTTCGTGCACTATCGACTGAACAGCCGTCGTGTTAGTATAACAGGTTCCTCCTAGTCTGCACAGAAACGTCCCTAGCATCTGTGGAAGATGGTCTGCTGGATGTTGCAATAATTGTGCGAGTTCAGTGTTCCGTCTATGAAACACGGGTCTATGAGCTAATAGTTCACTATCCCACACCGCACGTTTTCTCTCCGTGGATGCTGATGTTCCACGTGACCTAGTCAACATGGATTGTCAAAGGACGAATAGTGCGTGTTTAAGACCAATAGTGTATGTTTCGGCGGTTTACCTGGCCATGATTGGTAAATACACTCCTGGAAATGGAAAAAAGAACACATTGACACCGGTGTGTCAGACCCACCATACTTGCTCCGGACACTGCGAGAGGGCTGTACAAGCAATGATCACACGCACGGCACAGCGGACACACCAGGAACCGCGGTGTTGGCCGTCGAATGGCGCTAGCTGCGCAGCATTTGTGCACCGCCGCCGTCAGTGTCAGCCAGTTTGCCGTGGCATACGGAGCTCCATCGCAGTCTTTAACACTGGTAGCATGCCGCGACAGCGTGGACGTGAACCGTATGTGCAGTTGACGGACTTTGAGCGAGGGCGTATAGTGGGCATGCGGGAGGCCGGGTGGACGTACCGCCGAATTGCTCAACACGTGGGGCGTGAGGTCTCCAAAGTACATCGATGTTGTCGCCAGTGGTCGGCGGAAGGTGCACGTGCCCGTCGACCTGGGACCGGACCGCAGCGACGCACGGATGCACGCCAAGACCGTAGGATCCTACGCAGTGCCGTAGGGGACCGCACCGCCACTTCCCAGCAAATTAGGGACACTGTTGCTCCTGGGGTATCGGCGAGGACCATTCGCAACCGTCTCCATGAAGCTGGGCTACGGTCCCGCACACCGTTAGGCCGTCTTCCGCTCACGCCCCAACATCGTGCAGCCCGCCTCCAGTGGTGTCGCGACAGGCGTGAATGGAGGGACGAATGGAGACGTGTCGTCTTCAGCGATGAGGGTCACTTCTGCCTTGGTGCCAATGATGGTCGTATGCGTGTTTGGCGCCGTGCAGGTGAGCGCCACAATCAGGACTGCATACGACCGAGGCACACAGAGCCAACACCCGGCATCATGGTGTGGGGAGCGATCTCCTACACTGGCCGTACACCACTGGTGATCGTCGAGGGGACACTGAATAGTGCACGGTACATCCAAACCGTCATCGAACCCATCGTTCTACCATTCCTAGACCGGCAAGGGAACTTGCTGTTCCAACAGGACAATGCACGTCCGCATGTATCCCGTGCCACCCAACGTGCTCTAGAAGATGTATGTCAACTACCCTGGCCAGCAAGATCTCCGGATCTGTCCCCCATTGAGCATGTTTGGGACTGGATGAAGCGTCGTCTCACGCGGTCTGCACGTCCAGCACGAACGCTGGTCCAACTGAGGCGCCAGGTGGAAATGGCATGGCAAGCCGTTCCACAGGACTACATCCAGCATCTCTACGATCGTCTCCATGGGAGAATAGCAGCCTGCATTGCTGCGAAAGGTGGATATACACTGTACTAGTGCCGACATTGTGCATGCTCTGTTGCCCGTGTCTATGTGCCTGTGTCCCCTTCCTGGGACAATGAATTCACGGTGTCATTATTTCAATTTCCAGGAGTGTATGTCTACATCACTAAAGAAGATTCATGATGCATCTTGAGTATCCTGTCTTAATGCCCATGTACGAAGTTAACACGAATCTCATAATCGTTTCCACGCGGCTGTTGATGGAGAGAGATGTGATGGGGATGTAATATGTGTCGGTGGAGGATGCTTTGGGGGCTTGCCTGACTCGTGCCACTTCCTCGTGCGACTGCTCGGGGATGAACTTGTAGATCAACTGCAACAGCAGAAAGAACAATTTCCCCCTTGTCGTCACTTGTTTCCTTCTGTTACGTCGTCTGGGTTGTTACTCTACCACTTTCACGTAACTAGTTGAAGAGGTAGATAAATAATTGCCGAGATGGCTGACTTCTATTGGGATATGTTACGGCCTACACCGTACAAGAACGAACCGCATTCTCGCTTCAGTTTCCATACCACGAGCACGTAGACTTCTTCTGCATTGGTAAATCCCACCATTCACTAACGATTTGCTGCTTGGAGTCTCACAAACGTACTGACTAGTAAGTTGCGTGCACTCAACGAACATATAAGCACAGTGTAAGCAAACGTAACAACATCGTGCCTAGGAACTACGCAGGTTGAGCGCCACAAAGATGTGTCGGCTTGGAAACTTTTCAAAATACGATCTCGTAAACAACTCGAGCTACAATTCTGCAACAAACACCACTGACATTCTAATTTACCCTTTTAGTATTTTAATGTCAATATGCATTACTCCTCTCAAAAAAGTGTATCTCTGCACAAAAAGTACACTCTCTAAGTATTATTACAATCTATTGGTAGGTTAACAAAATGGTTGAAATGGCTCTAAGTACGATGGGACTTGAGATCTGAGGTCATCAGTCCCCTAGACTTGGAACTACTTGAACTTAACTGACCTAAGGACATCACACACATCCATGTCCGAGGCAGGATTCGAACCTGCGACCTTAGCAGCAGCGCGGTTGTACGTTAACAGAGCGAGTTCCTCACTACCAACCTATCCTATGGGAACCGCACATAAATAGCACTTTGCATTTCCGTAATATTTACTGTGCAAGTTTTAGGTGATTCACCCTGTATAATGTGAAAAATAATGGACCTATGGAATGTCTGAAGTTACTTCTATGTATGAAGATCTCTCTCTGTTTGAAGATCTCTCTCTGTTGAGAATGACATGCAATATAAACTCATAACAATGACAGAACTCAAAAAGAAGCTACAAGAGCAAAATACCAAATTTACAAAAGCAGATAAGGGAGCACCGTGATACTCATTAATAAAATAAATGAATCTGACACAAACGTTCATCACAAACAATAAAATTACAAATATAGCCTCAAATCCAAGTTAGAAGCTCCAGATTAGGTCGAAAAATTCACTGAAAGATACTGAACATACTCTAGAAAGAAACGAAAAAAAAAAGAAGAAAACTATCACAAGTAAATAGCAGTGCACGTTACCTCTGATTCCAACCGAATTTATGCAAGAAAAATCTCCCAGTCGCATCATCTGTAAACTATAGAAATGTTTCCACAGAACCATTTGTGATACAAATATTGAAAATCGTGTCACTAAAATTTACAAGAGGATAGAACTGTAAGAAATACTTCACAACTGATTCAGTACATAACAGACATAGAGATTCCAAATGCATCTAACCTTCTCTCAATTGGTATGGAGAACTTGTATTTTAATATACCGACAAAAGAAACTATAATCATCACAAAAGAGAATAAAAGACACAGTACACTTCCACATAAATATATCAAATAAATGGTCACGTTTCTAGAGCAAATAACAGAATAGAACTTCTTGTATTTCTAATTAAATAATGAATTCTATCTACAACGTGAAAGATTACCGTTAGGATAGCAAATATATTTAAGAAGTGCATTGAACAGGTCACATTTAGGTGAACAGTGTGAAGAAGGTAGAACATACAGCATTGGATTAGATATATGGGTCAGACATAAACTGTAAACATGATAAGATAAATATTACAATACAAAAGCAGAAAAGTAGACAGATTTCTTGGAGTTAATCTTAAAGATTTACAACAATCAAAACATATTCAACATGTACCAAAAACCATCAGCAGTAGACCAGACATCACATTACTCAAACTCACACAAACAAGCAGCACTTGGATACATGCTCCACAGACGAAACACACCATTAGACACAGAGAACTACAGAAAAGAAATGAATTCCGCAACACAAATAGCCACAACAATTGATATAAAGAAAATTTAATACGAGACAAGAATAGAAACAACACAAAATGAGGAAGAAAAATGAAAGATGGTGTACAACTGCATACTATTCCAAATACACATACAAAATATGTAATATTTTCCGAAAATAAGGCTTAAAATTAACTCACCAAACCAGCGATTTAGTTCAAGTATGTTTCCCACTAGCAAAAACAGATCGACATCAGAAATCAGGAGTATACCAACTAAAGTATAATAAAACTGATGGGAGAAATGTAGATCAAAGCAGGAGACCACTGTCACCTAATGGAAAGAGTATGTAAGCGCATGTAGGTATACGACAATTCATTCAAGATTTTGCAGACACTGACACCACCTTCAACATAAAATTCCCACCAGAGGCAGACATAGAAATCATAAGGATCAACAACAAAAAACATCTTCTTACGCTAACAGAAAACTAAAACTACCACCTTCAGAAAACCCATAACAGAAGAGAAGTAGTTCGTAAATGAGCAGACCAACCTGGCAAACCACACACTTAATGGAACACTTAGTACAACATTAAATATAGACAAGTGGCCACAGCTCTACATATGTCACTCACTCACTATCACGCTTCTGCCATCTCAGATTCCAGACACCACAATCGTCTCCTTCCAGTTAGCTTCCCTATAATCACTGCCCACTGCCCCTAGTACCGACCACGAACCTTCACACACACACACACACACACACACACACAGACACACACACACACACACACACACACACACACACACACACACACACACAACTACGAAAAAAATATTACTGGTAACCCTCATAACCACCTACACAGAAAACAAATGAGATACCTTTGCTGATTATCGAACACATGGAACTACAGTACTATTTTTCTTGTGAAGTTTTACAAAAGGGAGATGAGGTGGTAAAAGCACCACAGCAGTCGGTTCAAAAAGGCGAATAACTGTCAAAGTTGAATATGTAACCAAGTTACGTTCGAGCTCGATCTGACAATGAAGGAAAGGATAGTGGTTTGCGAAATATCAGAACAAGAGAGCAAAAAACCTGTAGTAAATTGTATGTCACTATTCATATATTAACAGAAACATATTACACATTCATATTTCAGAACGAGTACAGCATTTAAATAAAAGCAGTTCATGTCTGGTGAAAAATACTCTTAACTGCAGTAAGTTTAAAACAGGAAAACCGGTAACAATTGATTTTTTTCTATGTTCCTATGAACTTTCCTAAGCTAGATAGTTTGTGTTAAATTATCAAAATACTACTCAAGTTTTCTTCTCAGTTTGCTAGGATTCCTTCCCTGGACGTGCTCATAGAACAATTGTATTATTTTCCTAATTCTTCTTCTTTCATCAAGGTCTGGGCCATAGGCCTGTTCCATCTTTTAATTATACAGCCATCTTTTTCCTGGTCGTCCTACGGATCTTGTACCTAAAATTTTAAAATTTAAGACTTGTTCTGATTGTCTTGAATCTGGCATTCTTGGTAGACATTCCAACCAGCTTTGTCAATTACACTTGAACTTCTCATTTACAGCATACATCGCAAGCTCTGCTCTAATGTCTTTGTTTGTTTGTGTATCTAATCTTCCACAGCAATTTTATTTCTGCCACCTTGATTCTAAAATTATTTCTTGATTTTTAGTAGTTGTCCAGGATTCGCTTCCAGTGAGAAATTTGGAGGTGACTATTATCTCACAAAAATTTATTTCTTATGTCTTTTCTCACTTCATTGATTATTCGGCATATCATTTGATATTTCCGCAGTTTGTTGTCAGTGTCGAGTTCGAACAATATTTCCAAGGTAATTGAAATGTCTAACATGTTCAATCGTTTTTTTTCCAATTATTATCCTAGTTCTCAATGGTTCTGTCCCTTTGAGATCCATCACTTTTGTTTTTGGGATGGATATTTTCATGTTACATTCTCTAGAAATTTGGTTCAGTCTGTAGGTGGGTCTTTGTAACGAAGTTTAGTTATCATGTACAAGATCGACACCGAGAAGCAGCGTATTAAAAATACATTATGTTATAACATCAACCCTGGGTCAATTTGTTGTTTCCACGATTCAGTTATATAGTCAATGTATATATTAAAAAGTGTGAGTAGTAAGCCAAATTTTTGTCGAACCCTTTGGTTAATCGGTATGTCTTCTGATAGTTAGTTTTCGTTCTTATTTTTGTACCATTCAAAAAATGTGTGTGAAATATTATGGGATTTAACTGATAAGGCCATCAGTCCCTAAGCTTACACACTACTTAATCTAAATTATCCTAAGGACAAACACACACACCCATGCCCGAGGGAGGACTCGAACCTCCGCCGGGACTAGCCGCACTGTCCATGACTGCAGCGCCTGAGACCGCTTGACTAATCCCGCGCGGCTTTTGTACCTTTACAATAGCTTTCTATCACTTTTCTTATTTACCGAGGATACCCATTCCTATGCATCATGTTCCGTAAGATTTTCCTATCTACACAGCCGAAGGCTTTCTTCAAGACTATGTATGCGATGTATGTTTCCCTATTGGTCTCTCTTTGTTTTCCTGTGGTCTGTTTATGTGTGAAAACATTATCAGTACAGTATCTTGCTTTTCTGAAAACATTTTATTGGCCAGATAACAGATTTTCGTCAATAATTTTTAGACGTTGATCTATTATCTTGGCGTCCATCTTATACGGCGTGTCCCCTAATATTACACAACGATAGTTATTGAATTAATTTTGTTTAAATTTTTTGAAGATTGAATCAACATCTGCAACGTCCATGGTTTTGGGATTTGTCGTTTTTGCCGACGGATAATGTATAAATGAACACGTATAAGTTTTAAAAATAATCCCCTTTATTTAAGTAACTCGGCCTTTATGCCGCCGGGGCTTATTTCTTTCCGGTTTTTTATTTTACTCAGGGCATCGTTTGTTCTTGGATTTTCATAATTACTTCTGAACTTATTCTTCGTGATGATAGACTTACGTGTTACCTCTTACTTTAAATGTTCCTACTGTTCTCCTAATACATTCTAGACAGCATTTTTCCTGGTGTCTTAATATTATTTACTCGTCATATAATTAGAGTGCCTGATGCATGTACGCAATGCCCTTGAATTACTGTCTTATGATGATAAAAATAATTCTTCTACTGTAAACACGTTTCTTTATCTTACGCTGGTGGCTTCTTTTCTCCCTCCAGCAGGCTGAATGACTTCTTTATTGTTTACTATACATTTTAGATGTCGTCTGAGTCTTTTGCGAACACTTCATTGAGGAAAATTTTAATTCTCAAGGTTTAGACAGGTCACCGCCATTTCTTCGGGTTATAAAGCTACTACAGTCTCGTCTCATCCATAGAATACTAAAATATACCGACGTTTCGGGCAAGTCGCAGCCGCCTTCATTTGGCGTAGATGGAGGCCACTGAAACTCGGTACAGTTCAGTATTTTAAGTATTCTATAGGATGACTGGGAAATTCACCCAGAATGCTTATAAGGAGTCTGATACAGGCTACAGAAAGTTACGCGTTTGAATATAGCTACTGTAAACTTTAGTCATTCCTTTGTAAGTGACATGATTCAGATTGTCCTCACAGCGCTGGTATTTGATACAGACATGCCTCGGTCTGTGTAACCGTCGCAGTGGTCCGTAGTGCCTGTAAATACTGCGGGTGTCCACTTTCCCGTCAGTTTTTCATTGAGGCTGTGAAGACTATGCCTTTGTGTCATACGATTATTCTGACCACGACCTTGCTCTTTTTAACGTTCCTCGCTTCGGCCCGCTTTCTGGACAGTGGTATTACGCTTTACGACAGCCTTTACTGTATTCTGGACTTCGCCTAGGCACAGCAGTTCATGTGTGAACTCTGCTGCGACGACCGTAACGGAAACCGCTGTTTCTTCCGCAAGCCTCTACCTCACCGTCTGAACGAGTGAATTTTTTTCTACTTACGTCTGAGTAGGACAGAGCACAGTCTTTTAGTTTAAAATTCTGAAAACGACTGGCAGCAAACGACTACAAATTTAACAATTGCATTCGGTGGTGGTGACAGCTGCCGAAAGCTCAAAAATTCCAACCCAACTGAGGAGGTTTGAAGAATTGTACTCACGTTTTTGGCTATGTACAGCAATGACTCATGTCAGAAACACCAAACGTATCACTTGAGCAATTTCCCCAACATTGCTCTTTAAATCTCATATAAACATGAAGACGACTCACGCACAGATAAACGTTCCAGTTTATCAGTCTACGTATTGAATTTCGCTACAGTCCCCGAATGATAACCTGTAGCTTGTAATGATGGTTATACACTCCTGGAAATTGAAATAAGAACACCGTGAATTCATTGTCCCAGGAAGGGGAAACTTTATTGACACATTTCTGGGGTCAGATACATCACATGATCACACTGACAGAACCACAGGCACATAGACACAGGCAACAGAGCATGCACAATGTCGGCACTAGTACAGTGTATATCCACCTTTCGCAGCAATGCAGGCTGCTATTCTCCCATGGAGACGATCGTAGAGATGCTGGATGTAGTCCTGTGGAACGGCTTGCCATGCCATTTCCACCTGGCGCCTCAGTTGGACCAGCGTTCGTGCTGGACGTGCAGACCGCGTGAGACGACGCTTCATCCAGTCCCAAACATGCTCAATGGGGGACAGATCCGGAGATCTTGCTGGCCAGGGTAGTTGACTTACACCTTCTAGACCACGCTGGGTGGCACGGGATACATGCGGACGTGCATTGTCCTGTTGGAACAGCAAGTTCCCTTGCTGGTCTAGGAATGGTAGAACGATGGGTTCGATGACGGTTTGGATGTACCGTGCACTATTCAGTGTCCCCTCGACGATCACCAGTGGTGTACGGCCAGTGTAGGAGATCGCTCCCCACACCATGATGACGGGTGTTGGCCCTGTGTGCCTCGGTCGTATGCAGTCCTGATTGTGGCGCTCACCTGCACGTCGCCAAACACGCATACGACCATCATTGGCACCAAGGCAGAAGCGACTCTCATCGCTGAAGACGACACGTCTCCATTCGTCCCTCCATTCACGCATGTCGCTACACCATTGGAGGCGTGCTGCACGATGTTGGGGCGTGAGCGGAAGGCGGCCTAACGGTGTGCGGGACCGTAGCCCAGCTTCATGGAGACGGTTGCGAATGGTCCTCGCCGATACCCCAGGAGCAACAGTGTCCCTAATTTGCTGGGAAGTGGCGGTGCGGTCCCCTACGGCACTGCGTAGGATCCTACGGTCTTGGCGTGCATCCGTGCGTCGCTGCGGTCCGGTCCCAGGTCGACGGGCACGTGCACCTTCCGCCGACCACTGGCGACAACATCGATGTACTGTGGAGACCTCACGCCCCACGTGTTGAGCAATTCGGCGGTACGTCCACCCGGCCTCCCGCATGCCCACTATACGCCCTCGCTCAAAGTCCATCAACTGCACATACGGTTCACGTCCACGCTGTCGCGGCATGCTACCAGTGTTAAAGACTGCGATGGAGCTCCGTATGCCACGGCAAACTGGCTGACACCTACGGCGGCGGTGCACAAATGCTGCACAGCTAGCGCCATTCGACGGCCAACACCGCGGTTCCTGGTGTGTCCGGTGTGCCGTGCGTGTGATCATTGCTTGTACAGCCCTCTCGCAGTGTCCGGAGCAAGTATGGTGGGTCTGACACACCGGTGTCAATGTGTTCTTTTTTCCATTTCCAGGAGTGTACTTATAAATGGACAAATGTACAGCGACTAGGAGCTGCTGAAGCTGTAATTGAATGTGTGATGTAGCTTTTTGAAAAAAAGAATTCCCCGTTTGACAAGTAGATTGTAATCCCTTGTGAAGGAATATTTAATTTCCCCATACCTAAAAAGATCTCTTTCCGTGGTCTAGCGGTAGCGTCTTTGATTTCTAATAAAAACGTGTTTGGTCCCCGCTTCGAACCAAGCCACTGTTTAAATTCTGAATAAAAATTATCAGAAATGCTGGCCCCAGGACTTCCAGCATCAACATCACTCAGCCAACGGCCTTACCAAAGATGGTGGAGGAGCAGATAGAATTTCAGGGCACTCTGTTGCTCTTATGGTAGGAAATCCCCTAAAGGCGGAAGAATCAACAGTGATCAACGGCAGAAGAATGCAGAAGGCAATGGAAATCACTGTATTAAAGACATTATGTGTATCCACAGGAGACTTGGCCTGTAACCGACAAATTGTGGTGATAATTTCTCTATTGACAAAAAATTCCAGAATATCCCCCATTCGGATATCCAGGAGGGGACTGCCAAGTGGGAGCTGACCATGAGAAAAAAAAAATTGACAACGAAAGGATAACGTTCCACGAGACGGGGAGTGGAATGTCAGAGTGTTGAATATGGCAGGAAGCTACAAAATCTGAAAACATTAATGCTAAGACTCAATCTAGATATAGGGGGTCAGTGAGGTGAAATAAAAGGAAGACAAAGGATAAAAGCAACAGTTGCAGAAAATGGTGCAGCGGGAGTAGCGTTCGTTATGAATGGGAAGCTAGGACTGAGCGTGAGTTATTGTGAACACTTCAGTGATAGGGCTATTCTCATGAGAATCGACAGCAAACCAACACCGACAACAACAGTTCAAATATATATTTATTTATTTATTGATTTATTTAACTTGGCAAGATTAGGGCCATCAGGCCCTCTCTTACATCTAACCAGGCATTCTACTTATTTTACATTCATATGTTTTAGTAGGCATGTTAAACTACATCTAGTACAAATAGTGAAATAAACAATTTGAAAGGTACACCAGGAAAAATACATACATATAGAGTTTATATTCTTAGGTCACAAGTACTGTTATAATTAGACATTATTGAAGAGACAGACTTTAGATAGGAGTGCTGGCAGCAAGGAATATGAGGGAGACTCATGGTGAAGGGAAGAGAAGAATAGAGACATGATGAAACATAATTAAGGAAATATAAAGGAAAAGAAGATTGCGTGGCTAATAGAGATAGATGAAGAGGAATGCATCTCAGGAGCAAGATAGGAGGCGCTAGCTTTGCTATTTGACAGATGAGGGGATTGTCCTTGTACATTAATTTTGTGGAGAACTTTGTGAGGATGATAGTAGGAAATGCTTCAACTTCTTCTTAAAAGCAGCAGGAGATCGAATTTTGCGCAAGGTAAGGGGCAGTTTGTTCCAGAGGCGGACAGCGGCAACTGAGAAGGAGTTTGCAAAAGTTTTTGTTTTGTGAGTGGGCACAGTTAGGATACCAAATATATATGCCGACGTCTCAAGCAGAAGATAAATGGATAGAGAATAACTCGTAGAAAGATGAAGATAATGAAAAGCAGTGGGAATGAGAACAGCGAGAAACTTAATATTACAAGTGGGAATCACGAAGTAGACGAAGTTAAGGAATTCTGATACCGAGGGAGCAAAATAAACTATGACGGGCGGAGCAAGGAGTACTTAGAAAGCAGACTAGTGCTGGCGAAGAAAGAATTCCTGGCCAAGAGAAGTGTGTTAGTATCAAATCTTAGTCTTAACGTAATGAAGAAATATCCGAAAATACACGTTCGGAGCACAGCATTGCAAAGTAGTGAGACATAAACTATGGAAGTGCGGAACTGAAGAGAACCGCAGCCTTTGAAATGTGGTGCTCCAGAAGAATGTTGAAAATTATGTGGACTGATAAGGTAAGGAAGGAAAAGATTCTCCGAAGAATCAGCGAGCAATGGAACATATGGAAAATACTGGCAAGAGGAAGCTACAGGATATAGGACATCTGTTAAGCATCAGTGGTAACTTCCATGGTGCTAGAGGAAGCTGTAGAGGGTAAAAACTCTAGGCAAAGGCAGAGACTAAAATACATTCAGTAAATAGTTTAGAACGTGTGTAGAAATCCAGCAAATAGTTTAGAACGTGTGTAGCCGCTGCTACTCTGAGTTGAAAAGGTCGTCATAGAAGAGGAATTCGTCGTGGGCCGCATCAAACCGCTCAGGAGAATGGCGAATGAAAAAAAAAAAAAAAAAAAAAAAACTACGAGGAATATTCACAAACGGCCCTTTTAAGCCGTACAGCCTTCCACTAGGCACAGAAATTCAGGCCAGCAGAAAGCGGTTCCGTCTCGCTCCAAGTTGGCGCTCCTGCTGTAAGTAATCCAGGAGGTTCATTAAACACGTAAAGCTTGGCCTCACCCAAGTTTGAGAACTTCAGAAACACATCACCAAACAGGGTTGAACAGTGTCATATCGACCACCCTAGAGGCCTGATCTAGCTGCCTCTCCGCTTGAAGTGTTTTGGCCATTATAGGGTAATACTTGTAGAAGTCATTTTGAGGACGAAGAGGAAATGATTCAAGTACAGAAGAGATGGCTTCATGGCCAGAAAAAGGACTGATACCGACGGGTCATACACTCTCATGTGTCCCGTTGGGCAAAGGCCATAGTACTGAAAATAGGACAAAGTTGAAATGAAGCTCTATGGATTTAGACAAAATACAATGAATACTGAACACTTAACGATCGTAAGGAGACATCGCTGAAACTACGCAAAGCTATAGTCCTCCCGTTATTATTAAGGCATGAGAACGCTGGATTCTTAATTGAATAAGAAAAAATAATCGGCAAAAATGTCATTTCTAAGCTGTTTAACGAAATAATTCCATCTATATCATAAGAAAAACATTGATATTAGACAGGAACTAAATGTGGTGTTCGTTGCTGCTGTTGTATAAAAATAAGTAATAAAGAGAGGAATCATGTTAATACAGTGGAAGACAACAGTGCAACTAATATTTCCTTGCAATATAACTCCAGAGGAGAACAGAAGCCTTAAAGGACTGTGTGAAAAGTTTTGACCTGGAACAGGCCAATAGATAATTCATGAAGTCTGTGTTGATGTCGATGTTGATATTGGTGTTGATGGTGATGATGTCGGTGAAAATGTAGGTTTCGATGATGATGTTGTTGATGGTGTTGATGATGACGAGGATGATGATGATGATGATGATGATGATGATAAGGACAGTGCAACTGTAAGATAAGGTGTGAGTGGTTTTTGGATTGTAATATGTGGCTGAATAATAAAAATGCACCCTTATTTCTCAGGAGATCGTGGTTTGGGGTACCGTCTTTTGAATAACGATCATCAACAAGACTTCCTGTCTAAGTAGTCACCCTCGTTGTGCCAAAATTTTTTCCAAACCGGGCAGAGGAGCGGACAGATGTTCGAGGCAACCTCGTGCTCCTGGTGTGGGAAACTGCCCTTAAAGGCGGAGGAATAAGTAGTGCTCAATTTGACATTTGTTGCATTTCACCGTGGTGTTGCAGTTACTTGTTCAGTACCACTGACAAACGCTGGAGTCAGTGGACTGTATGAAAATATACTACTGCCATAGGTTGTTAAATTCATTATAGGACCTAACACCACCCATAGCTGTTCAACTATTAATTTCTAATCGAATTAAAGATCCGTTGTAGACGGATGTTTCAAACACCATTTCCAACTTTGGCAATGAACCTATGGGGGAACTCGACCGACTTGTTTACGGGGCCATCCCTATGTCTCTAACGTTAAAATACCAGAGTCATACCCTTGAAGACGATTTTAATTCTCTGGCAGCTCATGGTTTGTAAGTTTTCCACGATTTCCCTTAATTGCTTCAAGTCAATGCAAGGCTACTTCAATGTAGCCTGGTGGCACACTGGTTAAGACGTTCGATCCGCATTAGGATCCATCTGTATATACTTTTCAGTAGAGTGGAGAAGGGAGGAGCAAAGGGAATAGATTTGTGTTGGCAGCTGGTAACAGAAGAAGAACCTGTTAAATTAGTGGCATTCATTCACACGCTACTAATATCAATCAACAATTTATCCCTTCCAAAGGCAATATGGACTTCTTAGCGTATTTGCAGGAGGACTTTGTGTCCTATAATTATTTAGATAATGACCTTATCTATCAAGGAATTCGTAATATTCCCCACCGCCGTTACTGAACACAATAATAAGATAAATCTGACAATGAAATACAACTACCCGAATTTTACTTTCGAGTTTAGCAAACAGTAGGTCTACATATTCGGGCTGCCATGTTCATTATTTTTACGCCAGCACCTGGCTGTTGGCAAAGGTTGATCTAAACCTGGATAGGTCAATACAAAGTACCACACGCACTTGTTCACGCACACGCACACGCACACGCACACTCACATGCACCTTAATAGAGCAAAAACTAGATTTTAGATGCAGCATGTTGCAGAACCGCAGCTAGAAGATCTAGTGACCACTTTCTGAAGCGCCTATACCGAATGGAAAAGCTTTATTTATTTATTTTCAAATAAGAAAAACAGTCTAGGACGCATATTCCAGCAGAAGTTTTATTTACGCGTTTCGACTTTTTGAGGCATCTTTCCACATAGGAAAAAAGTAGAAACAGATTAGGGCTACAGTCCTACCTAGCATGAGAAAGTAGTAAGGGTTCCTTTTTTTAAAAAATACTACATATAAAACCAGAATTAAGTGGTCTTACGGTTCAGAACTGCAGGTAATAAATTAGTCATAAATAAATGAAATTTTAGTATGGACCTAGAATGGAAAAGAAAAAAAAGTTGGTGCCCAAAACTAGGAACGAAAAGCTAAATTCGTAGTGGAACCGCACAAAAGACAACAATTCTGGGAAAACACCCAGCAACGCTAAGATAGGATCATTCTTATAATCTTGAAGCAAATATAATGCAACACATATTGTAGCAGCTGTGGATACATAATAACATATGAGCAGGCTACGTAAAAATGACAGGCAGGAAGCTGCCGGCGAAGAGGAGCGGAGTTTTGCTCCACGTGATTTACATGTTTCGAAGTATAATAAAAAAGAATAACGTAGAGCATATAATGGTAAGAAGTGAAAATGAAAAATAGATTTAAAATAGATGACTGAAGTATAATAGACAAAAGCAGTTAACTAGGGAATACCTGGCACAATTTTATGGCATCAAGAGTAAAGTCAAAATGTACGTAAAAAATGCATAGACATTACAATATCTATATAAAACAGACATAAATTGTATATATTTTATTTTTTTACGTTTTTGTAATCCAAATGTGAAATGTAAGATGTAGAAATAATTTAACGTCTTCAATAGTTGAGTTCCACCAATGCTACAATTTGCGTTGTATTATTTATGCTTCAGAGTGTGGCCCTGACTTTGCATTGCTGCATGCCGTCTCAGAAGGTAATAATCTTCTTCTTTTGTAACGTCCCATTACAAATTTAGCTTTTCGTTGCTGGTTTTGGGTAACATTTAAAAAAAAAATTTAAATTTTTTACATTTGCAATTCCATGCATCAAATTTCTGACTTTGACTGTTGCGTTACCCGCATTTCGAAGACTTAAGTCACTCTTCATTTTTGTTTTGTATATAGTATTTAAAAAGAAATTACCACCACTACACTAGTATGTATTCTTTTCCCATGTAGAAATTCTGAAGATGCTTCAAAAAGGCGAATAGCGTAAATAAAGTCGCTGCTGTCATTTGCAACCTGGTGATATTTTACTGCTGAAAATATCGCTAAGGTTGCTGCACCATAGGCATGAGGAAAGGGGGGGGGGGGGGTGAGTACATAATACTTTGAACAGGAACCCGTCTCCAGAAACTTCATCCAACGATGCTAGAGACCGTCGAAGTTAGAGGAGCCACCGCCTGTAAATGTATGTATATACATCCCGTGACGATAAACTTTCAGGAATGATGAGAAACGGTAAATATATCAATCTGGGGTAAGGGGCCCTGCTCCGGAAGCGTCAGATTCGAAAGTTATAAGTGAAAATCGTTCTGATACCTATGACAATGGATTACATGTATAGCTACTGTTGTTGTTAAGAATGTAGGGTATTAAATTTCCAGAGATGGTATTACGGACCAAAGGCAAAATATCCAGTAAGAATGGGCTCTAAAATGCATACCTGCTGAGCTACAGGCACCTCTTTACCTTCGCTACTGCGAAACACATCTCCTCTATTGAACAAGTACTCATAGCTCTTAAGGTATGCATTTTAAAGCCCATGTTTACTGGACAATCTTTCCTTATTTCGGTCCATACTACAACCACACTTCATCGAAGCTCTTTACATGCGCGTGGAGACGGTGTAGGTGCGGTTACTTAACGCGACCCATCGACAGAACGAGACAGAACAAAGGGATTTTTCCTTGAGTCAGGCCTCCATCATCTGTCATCAATAGAAACGTGAACGGGGGTGTTGTAGCCAAGTCGTTCTAGGCGCTTCAGTCCGGAACCGCGCTGCTGCTACAGTCGCAGGTTCGGATCATGCCTCGGGCATGGATGTGTGTGACGTTCTTAGGTTAGTGAGGCTTAAGTAGTTCTACGTCCAAGGGACTGATGACGTCAGATGTTAAGTCCCATAGTGCTTAAAGCCATTTGAACCATTTTTGAACGAACGGGGATGGTCTGTAAGAATCGTCCCAGAGTCTTCCCTAGCAGAAGCGAAAGGCCGGCATCCTCTATAGTTGGCAGGACGTGGACGAGTGATACCGAAGGCATTGGAGGAGTACAGCGTTTCGAAGGCCCCTGGCTGTCGGGACTGTAGCGCGTCGCTCCTCGCAACGGCCCAGTTGACGCCCCTTTCCACCCTCCTGAGGCTTTCGAGGCAGCATTCTCGCCCTTGCTTATCGCATTACTGTTTATTCAAATAAACGTGGTGTCAATGCCACTAGATAGTAGAAACTGCTCATATTTCAGCGGTGTGAGTAGCTGCTCTGGCAATTGACAATAGACATACTTTATTGGCCTATTTAATTTGATATGTAACAGGTAAAACTATCCAAGAGATTTGCTTCAATTTTCATCGGCTTTGAAAATGTGGTGAAGAGCAAATAAGAGCCACGTATTTCCTTATATGTGCCCATGTCCACGTTACGAGGGGTGAAACATTCTCTTGAAAGAAAAACTGAATTTAATATTTCTGACTGAATACCGTTGGAACGCTAACAGAAATAAAAAAAAAGTTTGAAATAAAATTTCAGTGCTTTCTGATGTACGTTGTAGCGGTGCATCCAGATTTTCCGAAAAAGTCATTCATTTCTGAAATCCCTTCCCTTCGCTATTTTGGTTTTCATTTAGACATCTGATTAACAGGAAAACAAGTAACAGTCTTAATACCAAATTCAGTCGTATATGACGAAGTGGTAGTCCAAAGACGCATTTGTAAGAAATAAGCCATAAATATCTCTATATCGCTGTAAGCGCATGCGATATATGTCGACTTCAATGCCAGTTGTCAAGCTGCGTTGTTTAATAAGTCTTACCTACGAAAATATATTCATAATATGTTCTTCATATATTTTTCTCTTAATTTTGTGAAATATAAAATACATTGTGCTATATTTTTTTCTATTTATGATTTGATGTATTTTGTTTTCGTTTCCCCGCGCGACCGCTACGGTCACTGGTTCGAATTCTGCCCCGGACATGGATGTGTGTGATCTCCTTAGGTTAGTTAGGGGGACTGATGACCTCAGATGTTAAGTCCCATAATGCTCAGAGCCATTTGAACCATTTTTCGTTTCCATGTTGTAAACTTCTCAGATTTAATTATGTTATATTTGAAGTTGTTTGTAAATTATTGCGGGAACATCATTTTACAACTGTACAGTAATGACGAAGTGCAGAATTGTTTGGGTGAAAAGAAGCTGAATCCACTTTCATTTTACCAATAAACGACAAGCAAACACACATGAAACAACTCTGGAATTCCACTTCATCATATATGACTGAATTTGGTATTAATGATAATAAACGTTTGACTATTAGTCGACTCTCGAAATAAAATTTTCGACAGCTGTTGGTGTGTCGTTGCAACGCACATTAAAAATATTTTTCGTATATATATATATATATATATATATATATATATATATATATATATATATATGTGTGTGTGTGTGTGTGTGTGTGTGTGTACACCTTTCACCGTTTCAACGGTATTTATTCAGAAATATTAAATTCCATTTTTTTCAACAATGTTTTTAAGCCCCTGCTCCCCCCTAACAGCGGTATGGGCACATGGGCACGTATAAAAAAAATATGTCCCCCCTATTTTGTTCTACACTACAACATATTCGGAGCTGATCAAATTCGAAGTCTATACCTTGGGTAGGTTTACTTGTAAGTGCCATTTTAATCTAATCTTCTTTTCGCTTCGCGTGAAATGTTCTCGATAACGACTTTTATTTGTATTTGTATTTATTTATGACGTTTTGTGGGATCATGCGAGCCAAAGCTACTTGGACATCAAACGAGTCAGAAGATATTTGACAAAGTGCCAATTAGAAAATTTATAAGGGAAAGGAACGAGAAAATACATAAAACATGAAAAAAATGTGGGAGACTACTTTATAAATAATACATCACAGGAAAGTCATTCAGCTACTGCGAGCGGCTCCTCTACATCACAGAAGGAATGTACCACAAGAAAACCTTTCAACTTAAATTTGAAGAATAGAAGTTTATCATTCAACATGTTTGGCCTCTTGTTCTGCTGCATACCTGCTGAAAGTAAAATATGCTCAATAGGGGACGCCTTTCTGTACAATTCTGAAGGAAGTTTCACGCAAGTGAAAATCGTTTTTCCGCCGCCTAGTGTTCAGTGAATAAATGTTGCAGTTTCTTCTGAATGAATCGATAATGGCGAAAGCAAATTCCATTTGGGAGTGTACGAACAGCAATGGCAGAACTAGAATTCGAGTTCATCTGAGCAACGATACCAGATGTTCATGAACTGACACCGCACATCTGCGCAGCCGATCTTTCCTATGCTAAGAATATTCTTAGTAAACGTACGGAAGTGTCCCAAAACAAGGTATCGTAGAACTTAACGGAAGGAAAGCAAGTAAGGTAAACGTCTTCGCGTTTCAGTGTCAAAGGCAGTGGATTCTTATGGTGAAGTTAGTAGCACTCGATTTCTGCACAACATCTCAAGCTTCATACATCCAAGAAAACTTTCCATCTTCCCTCAGTCTCAAAAATTTATAGTGATGCACGTCATTGACTGATTGACAGCCTTGGGTCAACAAATTTTCACTGTTACAATAGTTTCGTGTTACAAGCTGTTTGCACTCCGCTTTGTTAGGGTTAAGCGTTAATCTGTTCTTTTGTTTTTCAACACCCACATGCTGATGTTACCGACAATCCTGTTAGCTAGCTTATTTACATTAAATCTGTCGTTTCTGACAACGCTTGGGTATTCGATGAGAGACACTTTTAATCGCATATAAGGTAATCACCTAAAACGTACACTGTAAATGTTGCTGAAATGGAGAGTGCTATTAATGTGTGGTTTTCACAGGAGGAATTGGTAGTCAGGGCTCGTATATTTAGCCAACAAACAGACTGTAATTCTGTCAGAGACAGCAAAGGACTTGGAAAAGCAGTTGAACGGAATGGACAGTGTCTTGAAAGGATGAATTTCCGGATTAATTCCCGCATGACGTTTACAAAAAAATATGTTGTACACAGAGCAGATGGTCAAAGCGACCCCCCTATAGGTCCAAACATTGAGCGAACCGTTGGATCTTACAGTTGTGTCTTCTTCCCAACAAGGCTGCATCCACAATACAAGAGCAGCATGAATATGTGCTGTCAGTTCTTCCACATGTGTCGGTGGAGTAGAGTACACGTGCTCCTTCAAGTGTGCCCAAAGGAATAAATACAGGTGATTTAGGTCAGGTGAACCCGGAGGCCATACAACTGGACCTCCTCGTGCGAGCCATTTCGCTGGAAATGTTCTCTCTAAATACCGTCGCACATTAATTCGAAAGAATGGAGGTGGACCAACATGTTGGAATTATAACCTCTGCCGAACACGAAGTGGAACGTCTTCCTGTGCGTCAGGCAAATAGTTTGAGAGAAATGCATGATACCTTTATTCAGGCAACCGCTCAGGAAACAAATAGAGACCCACACTCCTGTCCCCTAATTTTGCGGCCCAGACGTTGATGCCAAAGCGATATCCTCAGTCGCGGGTTAGATGCGAGTTAACGTCACACCAATGGTGGGCTTTGTGCGTATCGAAGACACTTTCACTATTAAACGCTGCTTCGTCCGACTTAATTACAGTGTTTTTGAAGTTATCGTTGGCTTCCCGTTGTTGTTGGAAGCATTCACAGAATTTCATCCGCAGACTGTGGTCTGCAGGATGTAGGTGTTGCGCTGAAGAATAATGATAGCGGTGCAGCCCACGCTTGTGCAGCACGTCAACGACCGTGCGTTGCGAGGCACATAGCTGCCTTGCTACGCTACGTATAGTTCGATGCTGTTCTTGGTGTATGACCTCCAGAATGGCTGCCTTAGTAGCTGGAGTACGGCGAGTCCGCAGAAGGACAGAACCTGTCTCCCGAAGGCGAAACTTCAGAAGAATAAGAACATTTTTATCTGGATGACATCGGGAAGGATATCTTGTGGCATATTCACGAGCGGCAACACCAGCCCGGTTGCCATATGCACTAAGGACTAGAAACATAGCCACATATTCATCATCTGTGCTTGCCACATGCTTGCCACACTATTTTAGAATAACACAAGAAGAACATACGATATGCGAACAAATGTACAGTGAGTTTATCACGGGTACATTACTCCGCTAGCAACTAGTCCCTGTCTGGTGAACAGCACACACTGTATAAACACGTCATTAGTCGCAGCAGGCTGTTCCACCTAACACGCATGAGCTCTCTTACAGCTTTTGTTCTATGCGATTCATCCCGAAACTGCCTATCGCGAAATGTTCGTTTTCGAATGACACTGTGTCCATAACGGTGAAGGACGTGATGTTTTCACATTTCCATCTATAATAATCATAATAACGCATGGAAATTCTTACTAAAGAGCATGCGCTTATCAGACTCAATGTTGAAAGGCATAATTAGTGATTCCACGGTGATAGTACATACAAATGATAACTGAGTTTGGAAATTATTTATAAAGAACGTCGCTAGTTCTATTGGTAACGTAAGGCCCTAACGAAATGTAACAGACTTGATCGCGGCAAGAATATTCAAGGTACTAATCGATGGGACCGCTGGGAGAGGGTACATAGAAACAGGTCTGGAATCTAGTAGATGTGGTGGTGGGAAAAAATTCGCTTCTTTAAAAACTGACCAATGAAAATGACTGTACATAAATTTCTGTGTTCGTAGTATGTAAGTGCAAATGTTCTGTAGAACACCCACTGTAATCGCTGTACGACGATTAACGCGCCACATACCGTAGCAAGCAGACTACATTTAGCAAATGAAAACAAATACGCATCGATCCAGAGTCGAACGTTAAACGCTAACTCAAAATAGCCACTGCACCAACAGCACGGCACTACTCCAGTATGCTGACAGAGGTAGTCATCGCGCATGTGATTTAAAGTGTTGCCAGACTGCTAATCTCTAACGTCCATTTACTACCGGAAATATGAGCAGGACTAAACTTTGTGACAGACATTTTTGTATTGCTGTTATGGGAGCAATCGAATCACGAAGTCCGAGTGTGGGAAGAAATTTTCGTTACCCTCTGTATTACACTCCTGGAAATTGAAATAAGAACACCGTGAATTCATTGTCCCAGGAAGGGGAAACTTTATTGACACATTCCTGGGGTCAGATACATCACATGATCACACTGACAGAACCACAGGCACATAGACACAGGCAACAGAGCATGCACAATGTCGGCACTAGTACAGTGTATATCCACCTTTCGCAGCAATGCAGGCTGCTATTCTCCCATGGAGACGATCGTAGAGATACTGGATGTAGTCCTGTGGAACGGCTTGCCATGCCATTTCCACCTGGCGCCTCAGTTGGACCAGCGTTCGTGCTGGACGTGCAGACCGCGTGAGACGACGCTTCATCCAGTCCCAAACATGCTCAATGGGGGACAGATCCGGAGATCTTGCTGGCCAGGGTAGTTGACTTACACCTTCTAGAGCACGTTGGGTGGCACGGGATACATGCGGACGTGCATTGTCATGTTGGAACAGCAAGTTCCCTTGCCGGTCTAGGAATGGTAGAACGATGGGTTCGATGACGGTTTGGATGTACCGTGCACTATTCAGTGTCCCCTCGACGATCACCAGTGGTGTACGGCCAGTGTAGGAGATCGCTCCCCACACCATGATGCCGGGTGTTGGCCCTGTGTGCCTCGGTCGTATGCAGTCCTGATTGTGGCGCTCACCTGCACGGCGCCAAACACGCATACGACCATCATTGGCACCAAGGCAGAAGCGACTTTCATCGCTGAAGACGACACGTCTCCATTCGTCCCTCCATTCACGCCTGTCGCGACACCACTGGAGGCGGGCTGCACGATGTTGGGGCGTGAGCGGAAGACGGCCTAACGGTGTGCGGGACCGTAGCCCAGCTTCATGGAGACGGTTGCGAATGGTCCTCGCCGATACCCCAGGAGCAACAGTGTCCCTAATTTGCTGGGAAGTGGCGGTGCGGTCCCCTACGGCACTGCGTCGGATCCTACGGTCTTGGCGTGCATCCGTGCGTCGCTGCGGTCCGGTCCCAGGTCGACGGGCACGTACACCTTCCGCCGACCACTGGCGACAACATCGATGTACTGTGGAGACCTCACGCCCCACGTGTTGAGCAATTCGGCGGTACGTCCACCCGGCCTCCCGCATGCCCACTATACGCCCTCGCTCAAAGTCCGTCAACTGCACATACGGTTCACGTCCACGCTGTCGCGGCATGCTACCAGTGTTAAAGACTGCGATGGAGCTCCGTATGCCACGGCAAACTGGCTGACACTGACGGTGGCGGTGCACAAATGCTGCGCAGCTAGCGCCATTCGACGGCCAACACCGCGGTTCCTGGTGTGTCCGTTGTGCCGTGCGTGTGATCATTGCTTGTACAGCCCTCTCGCAGTGTCCGGAGCAAGTATGGTGGGTCTGACACACCGGTGTCAATGTGTTCTTTTTTCCATTTCTAGGAGTGTATTTTACTTTGCCAGAATCGTTTCCTCAGTCTACAATTATTAAGGTGAACTAAAAGCCACACTCATTCAGGCCGGAGTACAAGCTCGCGTCGTAAAGTAAGCGAGAGGATTCGATGCGGTTCCGGCTCACCTCCCTGTCTCCCAATCTACTGCGCTCTCTTAACGCTATATGAATAGGTGCAGGTCAGAGACATACAGGCTTCCAAGAGAAATGGTCAGAAGTCAGGGATACGACGCATGAGCTACTCTAGTAACTAGTAAACTTGGGCTGTGGTATCAAATCTTAAGACCTATGAGGACTTGTCCAGTAGAAGAGATGTGTTACACAGTAGTGAACATGAACGAGTGCTCACAGCTCTCAAGTTATGCATTTTCAAGCCCACGTTTACTGGACCTTTCTGTTTTAAATGTTAGTTCTTGCCATATCCCTGAATACTGACTATTCCTCCTGGGACACCCTGTATCTCAAGAAAATCAACAGATCCGGAACAAAATCCTGTGGTACCCTCTACGTTTACATGCCGCCTGTCATATTCAAATATCTTTCTTCTTTGTTTTCAAGTTTCAGTGTCTGCTTCTTAGTTTCCAGGTATGAGCTGAACCGCTGCTAGTGATTTTCCTTAAACTCATATGGTTCCAACTTATTTGAAAATAGACACACATGAAAAAAGTCTTGCATCACCTCGGTACCGAGAGTTCCCGAACTTGTACAGAAAATTGGAATAGAGATCAACATAAACATCATTTCCGCCATTTGTACTGCTCATGAATACCACGCATTGCATGTTGTACCACCATACAGCGAGAACTTCAGAGGTGGTGGTCCAGATTGCTGTACACAACAGTACCTCTAATACCCAGTAGCCCATCCTCTTGTACTGATGCGTGCCTGTGTTCATCGTGGCATACTGTCCACAAGTTCATCAAAGCTCTGTTGGTCCAGATTGTCCCACTCCTCAACGGCGATTCGGTGTAGATCCCACAGGGTGGTTGGTGGGTCACGTCGGCCATCCCAAGCGTGTTCGATAGGGTTAACGTCTGGAGAACTTGCTGGCCACTCTAGTCAAGCGATGTCGTTATTATGAAGGAAGTCATTCAAAGATGTTCGCGATGGGGCCCCGAATTCTCGTCCATAAAGGCGAATGCCTCGCCAATATGCTGCCGATATGTTTGCACTATCGGTCGGAGGATGCTAATCACGTATTGTACAGCTCTTCCGGCGCCTTCAATGACCGTCAGCGCCGTACGTCGGCCCCATATAATGCCACCCCAAAACCGCAGGGAACCTCCACCTTGCTGCACTCGCTAGACAGTGTGTCTAAGGCGTTCAGCCTGACTGGGTTACCTCCAAACAAGTTTCTGACGATTGTCTGGTTGTAGCCATATGCGACACCCATGAACGTGATGCCAGTCCTGAGCGGTCCATTCGGCATGTTTTTGGGCCCATCTGTATCGCGCTGCATGGTATCGTGGTTGCAAAGATGGACTGCGTCATGGATGTCGGGAGTGAAGCTGCGCATCATGCAGCCTATTGCGTGCACTTTGAGTCGTGACACGACGTCCTGTGGCTGCATGAAAAGCATTATTCAACATGGTGGCGTTGCTGTCAGACCTCCTCCGAGCCATAATCCGTAGGTAGCGGTCATCCACTGCAGTAGCAGACCTTGGACGGCCTGAGCGACGCATGTCATGGACAGTTCCTGTCTCTCTGTATCTCCTTCATGTCCGAACAACATGGCTTTGGTACACTCCTAGACGATTGGACACTTCCCTTGTTGAGAGGACTTCCTGGCACAAAGTAACAATGCGGACGCAATCGAACCGCGGTATGGACCTTCTAGACATGGTTGAACTGCAGACAACACGAGCCGTGTACCTCCTTCCTGATGGAATATCTGATCGGCTGTCGGATCCCCCCCCCCCCCCTCCCCCCCCCCCCCCCCCCCCGTCTAATAGGCGCTGCAGATGCATGGTTGTTTACGTCTTTGGGCGGGTTTAGTTACATTTCTGAACAGTCAACGTCTATCTCAGGAGTTCTAGGAACTGGGTTAATGAAAAACTTTTTTGATTTGTGTAGAATGGTTCAACCATTTAAATGCCTTTGTTAAATAAAAGAAAATACATTCTAGTATTCATTTACTCTTTTTCTCAAGCCAAATTTCAAACTTAATATCAAATAATGTATACTGAAATGTGCCACTACTGTCTTATGTACAGATTTCTCAAAAATGAATTGGACAATTATTGACCAATTCATTTCTGTGAAATCAATGCAGGAAGAAGTGGCACATTTCAGTATACATTATTTGTTGTTAGATTTGAAATTTGTTTTAAGAAAAAGATTATCAAAAGAGTAAGTGATATACTAGTACGGATACTCTTTTATTTACCAAAGGCATTTGACTTTTTGAAACATAATATGTTTTCAAATAAGTTAGAACCTTATGAGATTAAGAAAAATGACTAACAACGTTTCATACATGGAAACTAAGAGGCAGGAACTGAAACATGAAAACGTTCAAAAGTTATGTGAATCTGACAGGCGTCAACTACCTATTTAAGGATTTATCAAGTGGGTTACCTAAATACTATTTCAATCTATCGGTTAACTGAAAGATTATGTTCCATTGCATTTTCTAAAATTTGTTGGGTTGATTGGTAGCCAACGCTTAGTATAGTTGGTGTCTAGGATCTATGAGACTGGAGATACAACATGAGACGTTCATAAAATTATCACCATCCACTTAATGTCGATGATACGAAGGGCAGATAAGTGTGAGCATTAGCGCACTTAACATCTCATGCACTCTAGTTCCTGGTAAATATAATACACGGAAGAATGGTAAAAGAAGCTAAGAAAAGATGACGAACATTTTGGATTTAGGAACGGTAGAGGCTCCGAGGAGGCAGTTCCGACGTTGCGCTACAGATGGAAGCAAGATTTGAGAAAAATCAAGACACTATCATATGATTTGTCGATCTAGTAAGAGCACTGCGCAATGTGACACGGTCAATATGTTCGAAACTCTGAGGAAAACAGGTTCACAATATGTACAGAAACTAAGAGGGGAAAAGTAAAAACGTAAAACCTAGATACAAGAGCTCAGATAAAAAAGAATGTTAAACAGAGGTGCAGTCTTTGTAAGGTACTGTTCAATCTTTATTTCGAAGAAACAATGACGGAAATAAAGCAAAGTTCCAGTGACGTATTAAATTCAGGATGAAACAACATGAGTGGTAACATTCGCTTATGACGTTGCCCACCTCAGTGAAAGTGCGGAATAAACAGAGGGCCTTTTGAATGGAATGAGTAGTCTGTTGAGAAGTGACTATAGACTGAGAGGAAGACGTAAGTGACGAACGGTAGGAGAAATGAGGCTAGCGACAAACGTAACATGCATGTTGGTGACCACGAAGCAGACGAAGCGAAGGAATTCCAGTACCTTGAAAATAAATTATGCATGACGGACGAAGCAAGGAAAATGTAGGAAGCAGACCAGCACATAGGCCTATTAATTTCTGAGCACAGCATTGCTTGGGAATTAGCCTTGGTCTGTGGGAAAATACGGGAAAAAAGAGAACCAAATCGTTTTGACTATCCCGTAACTATAGACGGGAATCAGACTGACTCTATACTGGTAAGTATTCCGCGGTTTCACACTGTTGAACTTCTTTTAAGCGCCGTAGTATCAGTACTTTCAAACTTATATTTTCTCAGTCTGCTTGTGCAGCGTAGAGACCAGCATCTGCTTCTTAGTGAGGTATTGGTTCCTAAATGTAGAGACGCTTTTTACGGAGTCAGTTTGATTCGATATCTGTGACTACATGAGAAAAAATTTCAAGCCCCTTGCCTTATTAACTGATGTACTTGGGAAAATATTTTATTTATTCAATCACAACGAAATCTCGTCCGACCTTTAAACATCACATTCTCCAGGAAGTGAGAACATCACTCGGTAATATGTGTGTGTGTGTGTGTGTGTGTGTGATATCTTATGGGACTTAACTGACAAGGTCATCAGTCTCTAAGCTTACACACTACTTAACCTAAATTATCCTAAGGACAAACACACACATCCATGCCCGGGGGAGGACTCGAACCTCCGCCGGGACCAGCCGCACAGTCCATGACTGCAGCGCCTTAGACCGCTCGCCTAATCCTGCGCGGCACTCGGTAAGATGGTTATGAGCAGAAGAATAGAAAACAGTATCAGGTGGAGATAAACTGATAAACTAGAAAATATTGCTCCATACGTCGAAAGAACTGAAAAGTAAAACCTCCACAATATGCCAGTGCTATAATCGTCTGACCTGTGCACAGTGTTCTTCAGCTGTGTGTCATAACTGTATTTTTTTGTTGTCTGAAAGAGCGTACTATTTTACTTTGCTTATATCTGAAATAGTGAAGAAGAATGCCCATTACTGTCAAAGGGATGAGTAAGTCAGTAGTTTAAATTCCTTACTGAAAATTGTATAATTTTGTAACTCAAGTAACAGTTCTTATGTTTTATAAATGCTTTAGCGTTAAATATGTTTTTCGTTTATTAAATGTGCTAATTTCCTTCTTTCATTCTTCTACACCCCGTTAATTATACGAAAAATAAAGAAAAGTTATGATAATAAAGAGTGGAAGGCAAACTGAATGTACGGTGTCAGTTTGAGTCGGTGTCTGTAATTATGTATCGGGAAGTCACGTCTGTGGTTACGGCACACAGCGCTATGGAAAGATGTTGATGGTTAGGTGACCCAATGCGGAAAAAATTATGAGATTCTATACATAATCGGCGAGGAAAGGATTTTGTGGAAACTGCTGACAAGGACAGAATAACAGACTATGTTTTAATGCATTAGGGAATAACTTGTGCGATTCTGGAGCTAGATATACTCGTAGATGACAAAAATGATAAAATAAGACAGAGAGAGTGACGTGGTCAACAAATAACTGCGGACATTGGGTGTTAGTGGCACTTCGTGATGAGGAGTTTGGCACAAGAAAGTAGAGGTGGGCCGCATCTTACCACTGAGATGGTCCAAAACAAACCAAGACACACTTGTTTACATTTTCGATCCCTGATTCGCGCTACCCTTGAAATGACTTGGAGAGCTGTAGTTGCCACGATATGTGTATCTGTTTACGGTCTTAATGGGTGGACTGTCCCGCCTTGCGCTGATCATCTGCTGTCAGCTGCTGGCTTGTCGTCGTTCGCCGTGCTATCTAAACGGTAGAAGGAGACCACGTGACACGCCAGGGACGCCCGGCCGGTAAGTGTGCGGGAATTTATGCACATTTGTGCTGCCGCGGCGGCGGTGATGCACGACCGTAACGCGAGCCGAGTGGCGGCTCAGCGCCACGACGTGGGCTCGGCCGGCGCGGGCGCAGACGCAGACCGCCCGGGCTGCTGCGCCGAGCGGCCGCGGCCGGCGTGACTGATGGAGAGCCGCCTCAATGACGGCGCGGAGCGGCGCCATCTCTCATTTGCGTACATTCGGCTGATGCTAATCGAGGAGAGCCGCCTGCCGCCTCGGTCTGCGCATGCGCCCGGCCCAAGTCGGTGCGGTGCTGTGCGGTGCCGCGCCGCCGCCGCAGCAGAGGTCATTGCTACCATAAAGTTCGGTCGAGCGTGGGCTGCAGTTTGCTTGCCGGCTGCCGGGGGTCCCGGTAGGTGTCTAGCCGCGGCACGCGCGGACCACCGCGCAGACCCAGCGCCGAGGGGCGCGACACTTCATGCTCTCCGACTGGGCTCGCACAGGGCAGCATGTTCCGACCAGTCGTTCAGAGCACGAACCAACCAAACCATGAAAACATCGTATTCCCGAGGGCAGCCCCAGAGGAAAGTACTGTGATTTACAAAATTGCAGCATATCTTTTTCTGACCTCGACTGCATGCTGATTCTGATCGTTGTTGTGGGTGCTTGGGTTTGTTTCTAATAGCTTGGTGTGTGTTTTGTTCAGCCTGAAGGTGACAGGCCAGTTTTTGCCTTACCCTGCTTGGCACACTGGGACTATTTTAAGGACGAGTAATTTTCTCATGATTTCCTTTATCTCACAGCACCTAGTGTGAATGAACTTTCGAAGATCCTGACAGGGTCGCCACATACAATTTACAGTCATCGATGCCTTGGGAGATTTCATGACATTGCACAAAATCATATTAGTAGCTGTGACCAGAATCGACTCACTCTTGGTGAGAGGCAAATTATACAACCTGCATCTCCCAGCAACTAGTGTGAGTGAACTTTCGTAGATCCTGACAGGGTCGCCACATTAACGTTACAGTCATTGATGCCTTGGAAGATTTTGTGATATTGCACAAAATCATATTAGCAGCAGACCCCTACAACCTACCTTCCTGAGGTTTAATAAAATTTTATTTACTTGTTGAAAGTAAATGCTCTGAATGTTGCTGTTAAAATTTTTAATTTATTGCGATTGAAATTTCGACACAGAGTCTTGTCAGACATACTGGGATGCTGAAACCCACTCTGATCATCATTATCATATCCAGTTTTGGTGTAGGCATCCATGCCTGTTCCAATTTCAAGTAGACTGTAGGTGATAGTTCCATCTCTTCTTAGGACATCCAACATTTGTTTTCTCTCAAAGTGTATATTTGTATATTATTTAAGGTATTCAGTTCTTCTAGCATCCTCCTAATATGTTTATGCCGTTTCTTTCTGTACTCCTCTATTTTCTGAAGTCTGCTTTCGACACCAGTTCACTCCTTATTTAATTTTTTTCCGGTCTACGAGTTTGTAACCAGCTAGAGGTCTTCCCAGTCTCACCTCTGCTTCGTCGGTCCTCCTCCTGTGACTGGCAAGAAGAGTCCAAGTTTCTGACCCCTACGCTACAACTGGCACATCAGTCACATTATAAAATTTTAGTACTTTCTCTTTTCTAACTTTTTTGCGAATATACGATTTATAGTGAATGCCATTACATTAGTTTTAGATATTGTCATATTATAACCATTTGTGCAGAATCAAATTATTATCTGTAAGTTTTCATCTGAGTCCGCTAATGTTATTTTGTCATTTACATACGGGAGTGTATTTCTAACTTTATCATTAATTTTAACACGTGTTTAACACATGTTTCTCGTAAACAGACTTTCTTTTTGTACTTTGTATTTCTTGTGTGTATACACACTTGGAATTACAGTTATTAGATGCTGGGATGTAAAATTATATTCTAAAATTTCCCATAATTTAACAATGTTAACTTTACCAAAAATTTTATCGTAGTCAGTAGAGGCTATGCCATGTGGGATTATTGTATTCTCTACGTTTTTCAATAATTTTGCAGACTGGGAAAGCTCTGCCTAAACAAGAGCTTCCCATCGGGAATCCATTCTGTTATTCAGTAAGAAACGTTTCTGAAACTCAGTCTAATACATGAAGTTTTGAGATGATGGAACGTAGTTCCTAACAGGCTGAAGCAAAACGCATAGGCAGAAATGAATATACCCATTGTTCTTGACACCATGTGAGCACACACCATGTAGTTAACACAACAGCAAACAGTTAATATGAGAGTAAAAAAGCAACATCAATCGCGTGGAGGAGAAAACTTATGTTCCCCAGTGCGGTGTACAGTTACTATGACTACATGTCGAAACTGCAACCCGCCATCCACCTACCCAGCTATAAATGGTTCAAATGGCTCTAAGCACTGTGGGACTTAACATCTGAGGTCATCAGTCCCCTAGACTTAAAGAACTACTTAAACCAAACGAACCTAAGGACATCACGCACATCAATGCCCGAGGCAGGATTCGAACCTGCGACCGTAATAGCAGTGCGGTTCCGGACTGAAGCGCCTACCCAGCTTTGTACTTCCGTGCATGAAGTGGATGTCGTTTTTACTTGCAGTTATTGTATTACATGGGGTATGCTCCGTGGTACGTGGAACAGTGGGTATATTAATACCTGCTTGGCTTCTGAGTGCTGGGAACAATGTTCCAGAATGTCAAAACTTGATGTTTTAGAGTGAGTTTCAACATGCCACAATACTTCGTAATAACTACAGTATTTGGAGAAAGTGCAATCGCAATAAATAAAAAATTCTAACAGTCACATGAAGAATGTCTACATTTAGGAATTATACTAACGCTGCGGACCGAGTCCATGTCAAAACTAATTATTTGTCACGGACTGGCCTTTGGCTTCTTAGATGAGAAATGTGTGTCTTACGCTCATACTGATACATAAGAAACATGAAATGCATAGATGAAGAATGTTCAGTAAAGGAGGTATTACATTTTTGTCACCCAAAATACGTTACACATTCCTAAAAATGAAAGAAACAGACGCAAAATAAAATCAAATTTACAATTCTAATTTCATATTTGCATAACTGGAAATTAATTTAACAGAGGAAAAAGGAAACAGTTTTTCGTAATTTAAATGTGTACTGACATTCTGGATCATAAGTTAAATGATGGATATTTTAGTAGTATCATCTTTCTGTAACTTGTCATTGTGTAGACACTTACTGTAGAGTAACCCTGCTTTGTTGGAACGTGTGACACACAGCATTAAAGAAGAGAGAAAAATTATGGCTAGTGTGCAGTCGGTCATTTGGTTATTAGATTCGGAGATGAAAGTGTTGGAGGATGGAAAAGGAAATCACCAGTAACCGTACAAAAGAAAAATCTTGGCATTCGATTTGGGCGATTTAAGGAAACCACAAAAATTGTTAACTTGACGTGCGAACGAGAATTTGAAACAAAGTTTTGGACAGTGTCTTAATTAATTTGGTCCACATCCAAAAAACGTTTTCTGAACGAAAATAATCTGCGAGACTGTTAAACTTTACTTACACTAAAGTATTATATATTCTATACTTTTTCATTGCAGCACAGCTTTGCCCGTTTGCCCATTTTCAGGTCTACTGTATTATCCTTCAAACCAATATTCTGGTTTACAGACAAAACTGAGGTTGGTCATAGCCAATGCGACGTATTATTATCAATTAATGACTTACATCCATGCCACATTGCTCTTTAAAACATTCCAGAATAGACAAATATATTCAGTTATAACGGAAGGTGAGAATTACGAGGAGAATAAAAGAACTGAAGACAGTATACTATTCACGTTTATGTGGTTGCTGTATATCTCTTAAGTCAAATGTTTGATTTTAAAGGAATACGGCTGATTTCCTTTTTCATCCTTGCCTAGTCTAAGCTAGTGCTTCGGGTGCAGTGCCACAACAGCGACAGGATTTTTCCGTCTTTCATCCTTCAGTCTTAACTGAATAACTAGGTTACCATACCGCCATTATCAGTTCTGAATGATTCATCGCTGACGAAGATTAATTCAAAGTTGCTATAAATTTTATAAAAAGTGTTTGAATTAATATGTTTTGGATGGCGAAGTCTTTGGAGACACGAAGAAGTCTTAGGTAGGACGAAACTGTTGAATGGATCAGGAGGGACCCTTCAATGAACCATTCAAAAGAGTCATCTCAGTATTCACAGTAATCAGTTTCCGGAAACCACTGAAAATCTCAATCTGGATGGCCTCGCTTCCTTTGAATCTAAACCTAATGGTTGAACCGGCTAGCCATCTCACCCGATGGATAAAGGATTTAGAGGAAGCCAGTTCTTTCGTTTTCGACATATACGTAATGGTTATCTGAAGGCAATATTTCAATCTCTTACAAGAATAAAATTAATTGTGTGTTGTAGCCTATTAGTGTGGGTGATATTCAACAACGGTGCAACAGAGACAAGATATCCCGGCAAAGAGAGGTAAGGAATTTGTAGTCCTGCATTAAAATCGGTGAAGTCGATTTCATCTTTTAAACGGGTTATGACCAGAGTTTTCTAGGATGCACAAGTTTCATTCCTTACCCTGTAATGTTAAAACAATAACCACCGAGTGCTACGCGAATCCTTTGGACCAATCGAGTAATTGCGGAAGTTGTGAGAGTTTGTAATCCGTCGGCTTTTTCCAACCAGCATGTCACGTGTGAGAGGAACTGAGTGATACTAGTGGAGTGGTATTTTGTATGTAAAACAATATTACGCTCAAGGTGTAAGACGAAAATCCATGTTTATTCTTCTGAGAGCAAATAAGCACAAGAACGTTCGAAGCCACTTCATTTTTGTGCAAAGGGTGGATGGGGGAGGAAGGGCAGTCATCAGACTTCTGACTGGTCTGATGGAGCTCAGCACAAATTCTTCTCTTGTCAACTTCTTCTCTCAGAGTAGCACTAGCGCTTTACTTCCTCAATTATTTGTTTTCTGTATTCCAATACCTGTCTCGGCGTACACCTTTTATCGTCTATAGCTCTTTCAAGTGTCACAGATGTTATTCCCCGATGCCTTAACACATGTTTTGTCATCGACTTTTAAACCCACTATCCAACCATTCTTTTTATTTCAGTCGTTGCTTATTCGATGGATAGATTGAACAGTACGAGAAAAACATTGCAGCCCTGCCTTTACCCTTTTTAACCTGAGCACTTCGCTCTGCAATTTTTCTCCCACCGATTTGCCCTTGCTATCTTCCGGATTTTATAGTTAGTGTTTTTCTGAAAGTTTGGCGCTATGCCTCCAGTGTCACAGAGTCATTAAACCAAGTTGAATAATCGTCTCTTTGCCATTGTCCCCCACATATTGTATAAATTCCTATGAAATGTTTTCTTCCCTTCTTTGATATTTTAAACTGTGAGTAATATTGTATTACCTTAGTATCCATACCTTATTTCTTCTTATATTTTGCCATCTGAGAAGTCATGCTTCTCGTAGAGGCCTTAGAGCCTTCACTGCACTCTTTCCACTTACCCGCTCTCTCTTCTTGCACTTTTAATGTTGATGCCTTGCTTGTAATTTTACTAAAGATTGGTTTGAATTTTCCTTATTCTGAATCAGTTCTTCCTACCACGACGACCTTCACCTCTATTAATGATTAAAACAACTAAAATGTTTGAACTTCAGAAAAATCTTTAATTGTTCATTAAATCAAATGCGCTATCATAGCGGCGGCAGTGCTAATGTAGTGTAGCCAAAATATCTGTGAAAGATGGTACCCCAATAAAAATTTTAGTACTCATCTGTTTATTATAGCTCCACGACGAAAAGATGGCTCGCTGAAAGAATAATTTGCACCGTTGTCGTATGATCCAAGTTATTATTTTCAGATAAGAACAATGTGTGGTTAATATAAATTAATTTGTTGAATTATTGCCTTCGTTTCGTATGTAGTAAATTCCATGTTTCCACATTGTCTTCAGATTTAGAAATTTCCCATTATAGTTAACTACAATGGTTCCACAAACTAAATATTATTGTTTCTTTTCAAAGAAAAAATGTTTACAAAAGTAAAACATGAACGCGTATACTTTCAAAGTATAAAATCATGTAATTATAAGTATTTGGTATGGAAGTATCTAACAACAACGACGTCTCAGTCCCATCAACGACGATTTCCAAACACTAAACAGAAAACCGAAGTACGAGGTTGCAGTGCCTGTGTTGTTCTGAAGTACAATGCACTGCGGCGACTACAAATGTTATGAACTATATACACTCCTGGAAATGGAAAAAAGAACACATTGACACCGGTGTGTCAGACCCACCATACTTGCTCCGTACACTGCGAGAGGGCTGTACAAGCAATGATCACACGCACGGCACAGCGGACACACCAGGAACCGCGGTGTTGGCCGTCGAATGGCGCTAGCTGCGCAGCATTTGTGCACCGCCGCCGTCAGTGTCAGCCAGTTTGCCGTGGCACACGGAGCTCCATCGCAGTCTTTAACACTGGTAGCATGCCGCGACAGCGTGGACGTGAACCGTATGTGCAGTTGACGGACTTTGAGCGAGGGCGTATAGTGGGCATGCGGGAGGCCGGGTGGACGTACCGCCGAATTGCTCAACACGTGGGGCGTGAGGTCTCCACAGTACATCGATGTTGTCGCCAGTGGTCGGCGGAAGGTGCACGTGCCCGTCGACCTGGGACCGGACCGCAGCGACGCACGGATGCACGCCAAGACCATAGGATCCTACGCAGTGCCGTAGGGGACCGCACCGCCACTTCCCAGCAAATTAGGGACACTGTTGCTCCTGGGGTATCGGCGAGGACCATTCGCAACCGTCTCCATGAAGCTGGGCTACGGTCCCGCACACCGTTAGGCCGTCTTCCGCTCACGCCCCAACATCGTGCAGCCCGCCTCCAGTGGTGTCGCGACAGGCGTGAATGGAGGGACGAATGGAGACGTGTCGTCTTCAGCGATGAGAGTCACTTCTGCCTTGGTGCCAATGATGGTCGTATGCGTGTTTGGCGCCGTGCAGGTGAGCGCCACAATCAGGATTGCATACGACCGAGGCACACAGGGCCAACACCCGGCATCATGGTGTGGGGAGCGATCTCCTACACTGGCCGTACACCACTGGTGATCGTCGAGGGGACACTGAATAGTGCACGGTACATCCAAACCGTCATCGAACCCATCGTTCTACAATTCCTAGACCGGCAAGGGAACTAGCTGTTCCAACAGGACAATGTACGTCCACATGTATCCCGTGCCACCCAACGTGCTCTAGAAGGTGTAAGTCAACTACCCTGGCCAGCAAGATCTCCGGATCTGTCCCCCATTGAGCATGTTTGGGACTGGATAAAGCGTCGTCTCACGCGGTCTGCACGTCCAGCACGAACGCTGGTCCAACTGAGGCGCCAGGTGGAAATGGCATGGCAAGCCGTTCCACAGGACTACATCCAGCATCTCTACGATCGTCTCCATGGGAGAATAGCAGCCTGCATTGCTGCGAAAGGTGGATATACACTGTACTAGTGCCGACATTGTGCATGCTCTGTTGCCTGTGTCTATGTGCCTGTGGTTCTGTCAGTGTGATCATGTGATATATCTGACCCCAGGAATGTGTCAATAAAGTTTCCCCTTCCTGGGACAATGAATTCACGGTGTTCTTATTTCAATTTCCAGGAGTGTAAAATGTGTTCACATTTTCGAATATAGACAACCATCAGCTGTGTAATTGACTGACGACAAGGAAAACTGTTAGTGGACCGAGACTGGAACGCGAATTTTCCGCTTATTCGGGCACGACTTAAGGCTAGACCCAAACTTTGATATGTCGTCAATCATGTGTCTACAGCCTCTACCCGTACATTCAGTAGGAATATTCCTGTACAGGGAGGACATTTTAATTTTTTCAATAATGTTCCTTGAAAAGAGCGTCACATTTCCTCGAAAATGTTCAAATGTCTGTGAAATCTTATGGGACTTAACTTCTAAGGTCATCAGTCCCTAAGCTGACATACTACTTAACCTAAATTATCCTAAGGACAAACACGCACACCCATGCCCGAGGGAGGACTCGAACCTCCGCCGGGACCAGCCGCACAGTCCATGACTGTAGCGCCTGAGACCGCTCGGCTAATCCTGCGCGGCCATCTTTCCTCCAGGGATTCCCGTTTGGTTTCCCGAAGCATCTCCGAAATAACTTGCGTGATACTTGAACCTAACAGTAAAACATATAGCAGCTCACCCCTGAATTGCTTCATGTCTTTAATCCGACCTGGTACACATCCAAACCACCAGAGCAGAGTGCAAGAATATGGTTCAAATGGCTCTGAGCACTATGGGAGTTAACATCTGAGGTCATCAGTCCCCTAGAACTTAGAACTACTTAAACCTAACCAACCTAAGGACATCACACACATCCATGCCCGAGGCAGGATTTGAACCTGCGACCGTAGCGGTCGCGCGGTTCCAGACTGAAGCGCCTAGAACCGATCGGCCACACTGGCCGGCAGTGCAAGAATAGATCCCACTAGTGTCATACATGCGGTCTCCTTTACAAATGAACCAGACTATTCGTAAATTCTCCCATTAAGCCGAAGTCGACCATTCGCCTTCGATACCACAATCGCCATATGCTCGTTCCGTTTCATACCACTATGCAACGTTACTCCCATATGTTTAAGCGGTGTCACTGTGTCAAGGAGAACGCTACTAATGCTGCATCCGAACATAATGGGCTTGCTTTTACTACTAATCCTTATTAACTGACATCAACTAGAAATTTTGTCTATGTCACGTACACTGCTGCATCACCAGCAAACAACTGCAGATAGCTGCTCACCCTTTCCGCCAGACCATTTATGTACGTACAGGATAACAGCGACCCATCACACTTCGCTGGGGCACTCCAGACGATGCCGTTATCTCTGATGAACAACCGCCGTCGAGTCCATAATAGAAGAGCACTACTTCTGATATCCCTAACATTTTCTCTGAATGAACAAATAACTCTCAAACAATGTAAGATCTAATTTAAAAAGAAGTTTGAGCACCATCTGTTAGTACTGTCATCAACTATGAGAATTCAGCACAGAGCTTTATTAGTGCCTCTAGCCTACCAAGATTTTATAGATATACTGACGTTGACTCACATTGTTATGGGTCCTGGAGAGATATTTTGTAATTATCAGTAAGCCTAAAGTTCTATTTAAGATATGGGTATAGTCAGTAATCCATGCGTACTTTTTATGGATTTAGCGGTTTGTGTTCTGTTGCTTTAACATTTGGAGGAAGGGCAGTTTTTTGACACTCTTGCTGGATAAGAGCACATACATTTGCATACGGACTACTTGTGTAATGTGTGAATCATTGGGTAATGTGTGTACTTATAGAAAATATCGCGTCTTCATTTTACAGTAATTCGTTTTCCTGGTCCACTCGCAAATAGGCCTGAGTGAAATAGAGTTGTCTATTCTTTATTCGGCAGCATGCGTGCGTTTGTGCTTATAATAACTGGGAGCTAATTAGTGCAAAATACAGCTCCGCATCGACTTCTGAAAACCGGCTGCGTGCTGATTTTGCGCTTCTGATGCAATGGGCGATGCAGCTGTGTCTTGTGAGTTGTGACAAGGAGTGGTGCACAGCACCTCGCGAAGTGCACTCAGTGTATAGCTGTCTGGCTCAGTAACATCTTGGTGCTGTACGGTCTCTCCCTGTGTTAATTTATAGGTATGTGGGTGTTGACACACGCAAAGGTGCAAGTTCCACATTATTCCAGTATTATAGGACAAAATTACTTATAAAATGATCTTTTCCTTACCCTTCTGGAAGAGTGTCTACGTGAGTAGCTCAGATGGGAGCTTCGGTGGGTAAGGTGAGCATGAAGTGTGTCCTACTTGTTTGTTGGGGATGTCACGTGATAGGGCTAATCAAGTTGTAAATACAAGGCATGATTTCTGCAATAACTATCGCTGTATTGTGCGGAGATGTAAAACGCGTGCGGTGGTCATGCTTGTAGTGCTTACAGACAACGCATCGACTCCTTGGTGGCCAGTAAATGTTGGTTTACCTTTGTAGGAGTCGTATCTAGCCGCATCGGGGGTCCCATATCACTCCAACTGCACACGCCCCATACCATTACAGAGCCTCCACCTCCTTGAACAGTTCCCTGCGCACATGCAGGATGCATGGATTCATGAGATTGTCTCCATACCCGTACACGTCCATCTGCTCGATACAATCTGAAACGAGACTCGTCCAACAAGACAACAGGTTTCCAGTCATCAACAGTCCAATGTCGGTGTTGATGGGCCCAGGCGAGGCGTAAAGCTTTGTGTCGTGCAGTCATCAAGGGTACACGAGTGGGCCTTCAGTTCCGAAAGCCCACATCGATGATGTTTCGTTGAATGGTTCGCACGCTGATACTTGTCGATGGCCCAGCACTGAAATCTGTAGCAATTTGCTTAAGTGTTGCACTTCTGACACATTTAACGATTCTTTTAAGTCTTCGTTGGTCCCGTCCTTCAGCATCTTTTTCCGGCTGCAGCGATGTTGGGAATTTGATATTTTATCGGATTCCTCACGTTCACGGTACTCTCGTTAAATGGTCGTACGGAAAAATGCCCATTTCACCGCTACCTCGGAGATGCTGTGTCCCATCGCTCTTGCGCCGACAATATAACCACGTTCAATTTCGCCAGACACTTGTCGTGTTATATAGGTGTTGCCGACCGCAGTGCCGTATTCTGCCTGTTTACACATCTCTGTATTTGAATACGCGTGATTATATCAGTTTCTCTGGCGCTTCAGTGTAGTTCAACCGTATGCTGCAAAACTTGAATCAACAGTATCTCGATTTCCTCCACAAGTAATTAAGACTATAGACTAGTAGATAATAACTTGCATTAAGTACGCCACTTCTTTTTCTTGCTTGTAGAACTCAGTCATAATTCGGTAATCACATTTGTCGGTAATCTGTAAAAAACATGTTTCTCCTGGTGCTTTAATATAACCCTTGTGCACTGGTAGTCACTGGTTTCCACAGGAGATCCGCGTCGACCGTAGACGGAATGTTCGTCTGCAAATTTCATATCAACCAGTCTTAACAAGCTGGGGCTTGCAAAAATACTTAATCCATACTTTTAGGAGTCATTCACTAGGTAGAAATGCATCTGAGTAGAGGCAGTCTAAGATATGCAGCAACGGTACTTCAGACGAATATTTGAGGCACCTGCGCAAATAAGGCAGTGCAAGATTGGTTTCCTCGTAGCAGTGGTTTCGAGCTCGTACTTAGTGTGGATATTCTTGCAAAAAGCAGCTACACTCACATAAAGTTGCGGGAAATGGCCAATAAGCTACTGCCAATTGTATTGATTAAGATAGGAAACCTGAAGGCAGGCATTAATTACGGTAATATTGGGTAGAACTTTTAGGTGTGATAGCACCTTACCATGCATACATAATTCGCCTAGGGGATTGATATTCTTGCAGAATTTAGCACGACGTCATACATTGTACTATCAAAGTGTCTTATGTTAATAATTACCACCATTTTGCGCAATATGCTATGACATCATTAATTTAATCTGCCAAAACGTATTACCTCGCCATTCTTTTAACTCTGCTGTTAATGGTGCTCTCACTACAGTGAATGAGGGAAACTTATTTAATTGGCAAATAATAACAAAATTAATTCCTTGTACTAGATATCCACACTCGCCTACTCTCACTACAGACCACAAGTCTAGAATGGAGGGCAAATTTCATGAGAGCAGTGGAGCACTACAGCTATGTCTGAGAACAGCGGCACGTGATGGATGAAGAATTCAAATCGTTCGGATACTTTCGAGTACAAGCTACATTGTGACATTGTGATTAGCTCTTGCTCAAGTGCCGTTGGGTGAAAACTTACACTTAACATCAGGCAGATAATTATTTACACTGCATGCATCTTTTTCTGTAAGAACAGATACATCTACACGATAGACAGATACACATCCAAGTAAAGGTTAAATTTTTTGACCCAGTACATCTGCATTTTGGCTCATCGTACGAATTTTACTGTCCTACTGGTTTACGAATTTTGCCAATTTACAGTTATGGTATCTTATCAATTTGCGTATTGAACACCCAGTACTACCAATTTTCGGATTTTGGTGCCACTCGACTAACATTTTGCTGACTACGCTGCGACGTCATTATTTTATGCAGCTAGTGTGTCTTACCTTCCCATTTTTCATGCTTCTTCTCTCTACAGCACTACACTGCAGAGCAGAGGACTCGAATGGTGAGCAACACTACATGATTCATAAATAACGCAGGTACGTTTGAGCAGTAAATTAACTATGTTCTCAGAAGCATATGATGATATTCACGTAACGTAATGCAGCTGCGATGTCGGCGTAACGCTGGTGTTAAGCCGGTGCATCATAGGCGTTACGCCGGTGTTATGCCATTGAAACGCCATACATGTGCAGCAGTCACGCCACATATGCCACGTGTATGCTTGTGTGACGCCATCAGATCATTTGGATACTTTTGGGAAGGTCCCGATTTCGAGTCTGGGTCTGGCATAATCTTTTAATCTCCCAGCAAGTTTCAAACCAGTGAACACTCAGATGCAGGAGCTGCAGAGGGAAAATTTCATTATGGGAACATTTCCCAAACTGTTTATAAGCCTTGTCTTCGCAACATATTTTATTCTGGAAGTGCTAATCTCTCAAGTTTCGCAGGAGAACTTCGGTGAACTTCAGAAGGTAGGAGACGAGGTGTTGGCGGGAGTAGAACTGTGAGGACGGGTTGTGAGTCGTGCTTGAGTAGCTCAGTCGGTAGAGTACTTGCCCGAAGAAGGCGAAGGTCCCGAATTCGAGTCTCAGTCCGGCACACGGTTATAATCCGCCAGGAAGTTTCACGACCGCGCACATTCCGCTGCAGAGTGAAAATTTCTTTCTGGAAAAAATTAATTTGCTGTAACACATAAACGAGCACTCAGCTACAATTTAGAGCACATTGTTCAAAATCATCTTCGAAGGACAGACAGGAAAGAAATGGTGACGCTTAACCAATCTAATTATACAAATTAAAATTGCTGGAAGGGGCGGAGGGCGCTGTGGTATGGAGGGTGATTGGGGGGTGGGGGGGGGAGGGGTGGCGACACGTCAGTGCTCTAATGATACGATGCAATTAGCTGAGAACGCATAAATAACACCAGTGGCCACAGAGGGCAAAGCGGGAGGGGTAGGGAATTCCGGAACTTCTGATGCTGATGTCACAAGCACAATTGCCTGAGCACCAGATGTGATGATGTCAGAATTCCAGGAATGCTGATTTAGTTTTTCCCATACGCCCACTGATCTCCTACTCTAATCTCATAGATTCTACACACCTGTTTAAATAAGCGTTTGATTGTCGCTTCCACCAGACATTTCGAGAAATGTTATCTATACCTTGCGATTTATTGTATGGCTACTCCTCCAACCCCCCCCCCCCCCCATGAACCATGGACCTTGCCGTTGGTGGGGAGGCTTGCGTGCCTCAGCGATACAGATAGCCGTACCGTAGGTGCAACCACAACGGAGGGGTATCTGTTGAGAGGCCAGACAAACGTGTGGTTCCTGAAGAGGGGCAGCAGCCTTTTCAGTAGTTGCAAGGGCAACAGTCTGGATGATTGACTGATCTGGCCTTGTAACAATAACCAAAACGGCCCTGCTGTGCTGGTACTGCGAACGGCTGAAAGCAAGGGGAAACTACAGCCGTAATTTTTCCCGAGGGCATGCAGCTTTACTGTATGATTACATGATGATGGCGTCCTCTTGGGTAAAATATTCCGGAGGTAAAATAGTCCCCCATTCGGATCTCCGGGCGGGGACTACTCAAGAGGATGTCGTTATCAGGAGAAAGAAAACTGGCGTTCTACGGATCGGAGCGTGGAATGTCAGATCCCTTAATCGGGCAGGTAGGTTAGAAAATTTAAAAAGGGAAATGGATAGGTTGAAGTTAGATATAGTGGGAATTAGTGAAGTTCGGTGGCAGGAGGAACAAGACTTCTGGTCAGGTGACTACAGGGTTATAAACACAAAATCAAATAGGGGTAATGCAGGAGTAGGTTTAATAATGAATAGGAAAATAGGAATGCGGGTAAGCTACTACAAACAGCATAGTGAACGCATTATTGTGGCCAAGATAGATACGAAGCCCACGCCTACTACAGTAGTACAAGTTTATATGCCAACTAGCTCTGCAGATGACGAAGGAATTGAAGAAATGTATGATGAAATAAAAGAAATTATTCAGATTGTGAAGGGAGACGAAAATTTAATAGTCATGGGGGACTGGAATTCGAGTGTAGGAAAAGGGAGAGAAGGAAACATAGTAGGTGAATATGGATTGGGGGACAGAAATGAAAGAGGAAGCCGCCTGGTCGAATTTTGCACAGAGCACAACATAATCATAACTAACACTTGGTTTAAGAATCATGAAAGAAGGTTGTATACATGGAAGAACCCTGGCGATACTAAAAGGTATCAGATAGATTATATAATGGTAAGACAGAGATTTAGGAACCAGGTTTTAAATTGTAAGACATTTCCAGGGGCAGATGTGGACTCTGACCACAATCTATTGGTTATGACCTGTAGATTAAAACTGAAGAAACTGCAAAAAGGTGGGAATTTAAGGAGATGGGACCTGGATAAACTAAAAGAACCAGAGGTTGTACAGAGATTCAGGGAGAGCATAAGGGAGCAATTGACAGGAATGGGGGAAATAAATACAGTAGAAGAAGAATGGGTAGCTTTGAGGGATGAAGTAGTGAAGGCAGCAGAGGATCAAGTAGGTAAAAAGACGAGGGCTAGTAGAAATCCTTGGGTAACAGAAGAAATATTGAATTTAATTGATGAAAGGAGAAAATATAAAAATGCAGTAAGTGAAACAGGCAAAAAGGAATACAAACGTCTCAAAAATGAGATCGACAGGAAGTGCAAAATGGCTAAGCAGGGATGGCTAGAGGACAAATGTAAGGATGTAGAGGCCTATCTCACTAGGGGTAAGATAGATACCGCCTACAGGAAAATTAAAGAGACCTTTGGAGATAAGAGAACGACTTGTATGAATATCAAGAGCTCAGATGGAAACCCAGTTCTAAGCAAAGAAGGGAAAGCAGAAAGGTGGAAGGAGTATATAGAGGGTCTATACAAGGGCGATGTACTTGAGGACAATATTATGGAAATGGAAGAGGATGTAGATGAAGATGAAATGGGAGATATGATACTGCGTGAAGAGTTTGACAGAGCACTGAAAGACCTGAGTCGAAACAAGGCCCCCGGAGTAGACAATATTCCATTGGAACTACTGACGGCCGTGGGAGAGCCAGTCCTGACAAAACTCTACCATCTGGTGAGCAAGATGTATGAAACAGGCGAAATACCCTCAGACTTCAAGAAGAATATAATAATTCCAATCCCAAAGAAAGCAGGTGTTGACAAATGTGAAAATTACCGAACTATCAGCTTAATAAGTCACAGCTGCAAAATACTAACACGAATTCTTTACAGACGAATGGAAAATCTAGTAGAAGCCAACCTTGGGGAAGATCAGTTTGGATTCCGTAGAAACACTGGAACACGTGAGGCAATACTGACCTTACGACTTATCTTAGAAGAAAGATTAAGGAAAGGCAAACCTACGTTTCTAGCATTTGTAGACTTAGAGAAAGCTTTTGACAATGTTGACTGGAATACTCTCTTTCAAATTCTAAAGGTGGCAGGGGTAAAATACAGGGAGCGAAAGGCTATTTACAACTTGTACAGAAACCAGATGGCAGTTATAAGAGTCGAGGGACATGAAAGGGAAGCAGTGGTTGGGAAGGGAGTAAGACAGGGTTGTAGCCTCTCCCCGATGTTGTTCAATCTGTATATTGAGCAAGCAGTAAAGGAAACAAAAGAAAAATTCGGAGTAGGTATTAAAATTCATGGAGAAGAAATAAAAACTTTGAGGTTCGCCGATGACATTGTAATTCTGTCAGAGACAGCAAAGGACTTGGAAGAGCAGTTGAATGGAATGGACAGTGTCTTGAAAGGAGGATATAAGATGAACATCAACAAAAGCAAAACAAGGATAATGGAAAGTAGTCTAATTAAGTCGGGTGATGCTGAGGGAATTAGATTAGGAAATGAGGCACTTAAAGTAGTAAAGGAGTTTTGCTATTTGGGGAGCAAAATAACTGATGATGGTCGAAGTAGAGAGGATATAAAATGTAGGCTGGCAATGGCAAGGAAAGCGTTTCTGAAGAAGAGAAATTTGTTAACATGCAGTATAGATTTAAGTGTCAGGAAGTCATTTCTGAAAGTATTCGTATGGAGTGTAGCCATGTATGGCAGTGAAACATGGACGATAAATAGTTTGGACAAGAAGAGAATAGAAGCTTTCGAAATGTGGTGCTACAGAAGAATGCTGAAGATTAGATGGGTAGATCACATAACTAATGAGGAAGTATTGAATAGGATTGGGGAGAAGAGATGTTTGTGGCACAACTTGACCAGAAGAAGGGATCGGTTGGTAGGACATGTTCTGAGGCATCAAGGGATCACCAATTTAGTATTGGAGGGCAGCGTGGAGGGTAAAAATCGTAGAGGGAGACCAAGAGATGAATACACTAAGCAGATTCAGAAGGATGTAGGTTGCAGTAGGTACTGGGAGATGAAAAAGCTTGCACAGGATAGAGTAGCATGGAGAGCTGCATCAAACCAGTCTCAGGACTGAAGACCACAACAACAACAACTCCTCCAAAGCTCTGTTAAACTATGGAGCAAATACTGGATCATTTAAGTATTCCATATCGTCTCCAATTTCTTCTTCTACCGCGTCAGAAAACTCCTTTCCCTCCCAGAGCCCTTTAGCTCTGTGTAAAGAGCGCAGTCCTAAAAACTAATATAGGGTGAGGTGGAGGACAAAGAACTACTCGCATCTCAAACTGATTAGATTAAAAGAGGGATAACGAAGGCGGATAATAGAGGAGGCACGTTGGATCTGAAAATAAAAAGCAATTGTTCTGAGGAAACTATTCGGAAGAAACTACCAACTCAAATTCCCGTACGTAGTCTGGCAGCATTGGATCTAAATAACAGGGAACACACACACACACACACACACACACACACACACACACACACACACACACACACACACAAAAGAAAAAAACGCTTTGGATAAAGAGTCAGAAGAAGGGAGCATGATACTACATCGGAGTGGCTCACAGCTTGAGATGAAACCATGTTCAATCTCGTATAAACGATGCGGAGGCGTCGTAGGACAGTGGAATCTTACCGACAGGAATAGAAGGAGGTACACGTTGCAGATGTAGTGTAGTTGATAGCACGCCCACCCTCGGTAGCTGAATGGTCAGCGTGACGGATTGTCAATCCTCTGGGCCCGAGTTCGATTCCCGGCTGGGTCGGGGAATTATCTCCGCCCAGGGACTGGGTGTTGTGCTGTCCTCATCATCATCCTATTACACTCATCGACTGCAGGTCGCCGAAGTGGAGTCAAATTGAAAGACCGGCACCCGGCGAACGGTTTGCCAGCCGGGGGCCCTAGCCATACGAATAAATAAATAAATAAATAAATAAAAGTTGATAGCACGAATTTTATTGCAGGGGACTGTAGCACACCATACGATAGCACATCGCCGAGCGAGTAGTGGTATTACCTGGAAACGAAAAAGCTGCTGCCGGTATCATCATAGCGAATGTTGGACGAGTAGTCGCTTCTCTAGCCGAACTGTCGGTCACTTCATTCCCGGGGACACAGAGGAAGGCAGTTGCGCAGGTAGTACGACTAATGTCAGATAGAATCTCGTAAACATAAGATATTACAGGGTGACAAGTAACTACAAATTAAAACACAGTCGATGGATGCGTGATTAACCCAGGTATTGCACATCTCTGATATTGACACACTAGATGTACACCACGGTCACTGTGACCCTGAATTATTTGCTGAAGAAACTGACTGAAAAAATAGCTGCACTCTCATGTACTAAATTAATTTTATTTCACATCTCTTACGCACTTTTTCAATGATTATTGCTATTGATGTATCTACAATTCGAGACTAAGTACAAACTGTCATGAAAGCTTTTGAATGAAGAAACTTGAAAGTGATCAGCATCTAAAGACTTTATTTACGGTTTAATTAGATGAAGATGTTGTTCACTTAATGATAGGCACCAGTTATATGAATATTTTGAGATGTTCTCAATTGTTCATAAATCAGTTCATTCATTACTTCCACACTCTTGGAATATGGGCTTCTATGTTTTGGGCAGTTAGCAGAACTGTTGTATAAGGGACGCCTGTGTTCTCACGGTGGACGACTATCTTTTTCTCGTCGATGTCTGAAGATTCGGTAGACTGATCAGATTGGGTGGACTGATAATGGCATCATCAAATGTTAAATGCAAAATCAGCATTTAATATTTGATGATGCCACTATGGCTGCAGTGCATTAGGACACTGTTTTTATAAAGCGCAGATCTGAAGACGGTCATTATAGACCCAAACCGGTAATCTGTGAACAAAAGGTTTGTGATCATAGACGAAAATTAAAGGAAATTTATTCTATATATGGGTCACTGTTTTATTTGCGACAAAGTTGCAGCTTGTGATACACTGTGATGATAAAAGCCATTGGATAGCGATATGCACATATACAGATAGTGGTACTATTGCGTGCACGAGGTATAAAAGGGTAGTGCATTGGTGGAGCTGTCAGTCGTACTCGGATGATTCAAGAGAAAGGTGTCCGATGTGATTATGGCCACACGACAGGAATTGGACGGTAGTTGGAACTAGATGCATGGGACATTTCATTTCGGAAATCGTTAGGGAATTCAGTATTACAAGATCCGCAGTGTCAAGAGTGTACCGAGAATACAATATTTCAGCCGTTACGTCTCACCAAGGACGAGTGGACAATGGCCTTTACTTAACGGCCGAGAGCAGAGACTATTGCATAGAGTTGTCAATGCTAACAAACAAGCAACAGCACGTGAAATAACAGCAAAAATCCATGTGGTACGTACGACGAACGTATCTGTTAGGAAAGTGCAGCCAAATATAGCGTTAATGGGCTATGGCAGCAGGCGACCGACGCGAGTGGCTTTGCTAACAGCACAACACCGTCTCCACCGCCTCTCCTTGGCTCTTGACCATATCAGATAGACCCGAGACTACTGGATAACCGTAGATTGGTCAGATGAGTTGGCGATTTCAGTTGGTAACAGCTGATGGTAGGGTTCAAGTGTGCCGCAGACCCCACGAAGCCATGTATCCAAGTCATCAACAAGGCCTTATGCAAGCTGATAGTAGCTCCGTAATGGTGTGAACTGTGTCCCCTGGTCCAACTGCACAAATCTTTGACTGGAAATGGTTATGTGCCTTTACATGGAAACCATTTGCAGCAATTCATGGACTTCTTGTTCCCAAACAATGATGTAATTTTTATGGTCGACAATGTGCCCTGTCTGCAAGCTACAATTGTTCGTGATTGGTCGAAGAACATTCTGCAAAATTCGAGTTTGTCCACCGAGATCACCCGACGTGGGACATAATCGACCGGTTGGTGCACACAGTCCTGCACAGACAACACTTCTCATAATCATGGATGGCTGCAGCGGCAGTATGGCTCAATATATCTGCAGGAGAGTTCCAGCGACTTCTAGAGTCCATGCCACGTCGTGTTGCTGCACTACGCCGATCAAAAGGAGGTCCGACACGACTTTGAGAGGTATCCCATGATTTTTCTCACCTCAGTGTAGTTACGTTACACACTACCATGTAACAAGCTACAATTCAGAGCCCTCTGACTGTACCGTGGTAGCAATTTGCGGGCGCGACGCAGGAAAATCTACAGAGTAATATTCATGATATGTAATACTTCAACAAATATTGAGGAAGGAATAAAAAATTCGGAGGCATTACTTTTGAGCACGCCTCTAAAAGTTCCCTGCTTCGGTTTCTCTCAGTACGTTGTGGTATAAATTCACGTACCACCTCTTCCTCGCAATCAGATGAAAGATGACCGAGTAGAGGGCAGTTAGCACGTAGAAAACTTTCCACTGTGTTCGCGCTGGTTTGATAAATGGGTGAAGTCGGAGTGAGAAGCGCGAGCACAGAGCGCCACTAAGAGTCGTGTGAAGTTAGCACCCCTTTTTCGAGAAATATACAATTTTTTCAGAGTTCTTGACAGATATGGCATAGTTCTAGAGTTCTTTGTACAAAATTTCAATAGTTCTGCAGAATTTAGCGAAGAAAACAACAATATCCGAAAAAATTTTCGTATCGAAAACGTTCTTTGGCAATTTCCGCAAAATGTAAATAAGTACAAGAGTTCTGAGCACAGTTCTGAACAGAGCTCCAAGAGTTCTTTCGAAAATCCAAGTAACGTTTTTTTGTGCAGCTAATAGTTTACGAGATAATTGCATTTTAATGAGAAAATCTTTTCACTTACTGTGAAGTTGGCACCCTTTTTTTCAGAAAGATAAATTTTTTTCAGAGTTCTTGATAGATATGGCATAGTTCTAGAGTTCTTTGTACAAAATTTCAATAGTTCTGCAGAATTTAGCGACGAAAACAACAATACTCGAAAAAATTTTCGTATCGAAAACGTTCTTTGGCAATTTCCGCAAAATGTAAATAAGTACAAGAGTTCAGAACACAGTTCTGAACAGAGCTCCAAGAGTTCTTTCGAAAATCCAAGTAACATTTTTTTGTGCAGCTAATAGTTTACGAGATAATTGCATTTTAATGAGAAACTCTTTTCACTTACTGTGAAGTTGGCACCCTTTTTTTCACAAATGTATACTTTTTTCAGATTTCTTGATAGATATGCCATAGTTCTAGAGTTCTTTGTACAAAATTTCAATAGTTCTGCAGAATTTAGCGACGTAAACAATATTCGAAAAAATTTTCGTATCGAAAACATTCTTCGTCTACTTTCGCAAATTGTAAATAAGTACAACAGTTCTGAGCACAGTTCTGAACAGAACTCCAAGAGTTCTATCGAAAACCCAATTAACATTTTTTTGTGCAGCTAATAGTTTACGAAATAATTGCAATTTAAGGAGAAAATCTTTTCATTTACTGCGAAGTTGGCACCCTTTTCTTCAGAAATGTATATTTCTTTCACAGTTCTTGACAGGTATGCCATAGTTCTAGAGTTCTTTGTACAAAATTTCAATACTTCTGCAGAATTTAGGGGAGAAAACAACAATACTCGAAAAAAATTTTCTATCGAAATCATTTTTTGTCAATTTTCGCAAAAATTAAACTGGTACAACAGTTCTGAGGACAGTTCTGAACAGAACCCCAAGAGCTCTATCGAAAATCCTAATAACATTTTTGTATGGCGATAATAGTTTGTGATAAATTGATTTAATGTGGGACACACTTTCTCTACAGAAAATATAAATATATTCGTACAACAGTTTGATGACAGTTCTGGACACCACGTGAAGAGTTCTATCGAAATTCCTAGTAGAATTTTTTAGTGCAGGTAATAGTTTAAGAGGTAATCGCAACTTAATTAAGAACCCCATAAGAGCTCCTACTGTGAAGCTGGCACCCTTTTTTTCAGAAATATATATTTTTTTCAGAGTTCTTGATAGATAAGTCATAGTTATAGAGTTCTCGGTACAAAATTTCAATAGTTATGCAGAATTTAGCGAAGAAAACAACATTGTATAACAAAGCTGATTCAGGAACCCTTTCCTTTTGATACAATTCTTCCTGTTGCCACAATAAATCACTTGTGCATAGATTCCAGCTGTACTGATCATTACAAAAATACAACCATTGACCAGCGGCGCACATTTCTTGCAGCGTTGTACAAAGCATTCGGCTTATCCGCTGTGAAAATACTACACTTAACGCTATTTTAAAATTTACGGTGGATGGCTTCCGTTTATCTACAATGTCAGCATCTATCGAATTGTCTTCATGCAAACGTGATGCCTGGATCACTCACTTCCCCTTTTAGGTACGGAGGAAACTAGAGTTCAGTCTTGTGGAAGTCAAAAAAGGAAATGTGGGCAGCCCTTCTTTTACTGATAGCAAACTCTAGAGAAATCTCCACACTTGTTTTTCTTCATCATGCCAACAAAAGAAAAACTCTCCCTTCACAGCTCTATTATCATTCCAGTACTAGTAAACCAGTTGTCCGCTTTCACATTTCGACCTGACTGATATATAGGTTTACACAGTCACAGAACAACTTCAAATTGTTTATTGCTCAGTTGGTAAATCCTTCTGGTTGCAACACAGCGTATATTTCCAAATTGTACAGGTAAAATACTTAAGAAACCACACTTAAGAATCCATACTCGTTTGTTTTGATTGATACATATTGGCGAAAACTGTACCTTCCACAGAATCCTTCCAGCTTCTTGCCTACTGTAACATTTTCTCCAAGGGTGTAAGATTTGTGGTAGTTGCGTACAAACACAGTAAATATTTCCCGAATAGCTGTTAGCTTGTCTAATTGTCTCCTTTCATCACGAATAGCGCGACTGTAAAATCTAAGGCTCTCTAGAATAAATTTGAAACGTTTTATGTTCGTTTGCGAGGTGAAATTTTTCAATGCCATCACCATCAGTTCCACACAGATCTTCCAGGCTTTATCTGTTACTTTTGTTAACAACAATTAAAAACAAGAGACTGATGAGGGCTTTCAATTCAATATCATCTATTGATTTTACCCCTCTCTCACGCTGAAATGAGGCTTTGATGCTCTCAAAATTCTGATTGGAATACAAAACTACAATAGACAAATATCGTTATCTATGAGGTAATTACAGCATCACAAATGCTGCTTTGGCTGCACCTACTGGTACAGGTAAATTTCGAATAATATTATGCTCTTCGAACAATATGCTTCGAATTTCTTCAACATTATGTATTACTTCCCACTTAAAATAATAAAATTCCTATAAAATAACGCAACCAGGCGCAGTGTATTAATCTGATATTTGACGTTCAGACAGCGGACACTGACTATTAAACAGTTCAAACAGAATTTAAGTGCAGTTTACATTCTGGATTAGCTTTGTACTACTTACTACGTTGATAAACAAATAAACTAATCGCTGAAATGAAATACGAAAGGGCACAGTGGATAAAAACGAGCAATCGGCTCATATCTCATCAAGAGAGCGTTAGCGTCGATACTGAATCATACATACAACAATGAAAGGCACACATGAAGTGTATATTTTTAGAATCAGGAAGAACCAGATGAGTTTTATCACGTAAAACAGTAATTGTTTTGAACTCTCATGACATCCAGGACCCACTAACAGCTAAAAATATGCCCAGGACCCTCATGGATGAAAGTTATATTGCAACATCACCAGCCGCTAGGATACATAAAAACGTGTGCTGTGTGTAACGAATAAATTTGAAATTGATGTCGTTAATATTGTTGCAAACATTTGTTCTAGTTAGAAAGGAAGTGTGGAAGTTTGATAAGTTACACTACAGCGAGAGTTAAAAGTCTTTACAATGTATAGAAATGTAAGTATATTTACTGAATATATCGTACAAACGAACTAAGTAGTATGTTTAAATCCTAATTCAATACATGACTGATAGAGGTGTTATAATGTTGAGGGGATACAGTGTTAAAGTTAATAAGAAGTTCGAAATTTGTAAATAAGTACCTCGTTCATTTGGTCCTCAATAATCCGGATTTCCGGTTTATCCGGATTCATATTTTGTGTCCCTTGGTATTTTTCTCTTTTTTTTCTTATAACACGAAGATGTGTAGTCGGTGAGGTACATAGGCTGCTTATCATCAGGCCGGTAATTTAGTCTAGTACTGAGTGATAAGGAACTCGAAGTGTGTGAATGACATTGTTTCTCAAGTATTGTACATTAATATAACGGTGTATTGATGCCCATCAAGTAAGTTGCATAGTAACCACGCCAACAGCACTCCACCACAGCTCATTGCACCTCTGGTGCGATTCCCGACAGGTGTGACACCATCTGGTTAGTGGCGCGTGTGAATGTATCTGCTCTCTCAGCCATCTGTTTGTTTTGCACTGACGAGCCTTCTCTCCTTGAATCATCTAAGCGTGCACATCCCACGCTTCCACCTACAGTTACTACAGTCAGTCTTAAGAAGGTGTACTGGCATTTGTATAGTGCTGAACATTTAGACTTTTTGTATTTAGTAGAATATACACCCGGTTTTCGATTTTCGGTTTTCCAAAATAAAAGTGAGAATCTACGATCGTACTCATAGCTGTACTTCCAGCAGTACTTCATCTCCTGCGTTCCCAATTTCGTAGAAGTTGTCCTACGAAAATTGCAGAAGAAGCACTCCTGGACGAGAGGATATTGTGACGATATTCTTTGGTCACAGCCTGGGGTTAGAGACCCGGTACGGCACACAGTTTTTATCTGCCAGTAAGTTTCACATCGGCGCACACCCACTGCAGAGTGAACACACAATCTATTTCATAATCTACTGGCACCATAAAAATGTTATGAGGGTTTTTAAAAGAACTCTTTCGGTGCTATCCAGAACTGGCAGCAAAAGGGTTGTGCCAATTTATTATAATGTAGACCAAGTGGGTCTCTCGAAAATGCTATTATCTCATTAACTGTTATCCCCACAAAAAATGTTATTACAGTTGTCGGTAGAACTCTTAGGGTCGTATTAAGAAATAGTCGTGTGAAGTTAGCACCCCTTTTTCGAGAAATATACATTTTTTTCAGAGTTCATGATAGATATGGCATAGTTCTAGAGTTCTTTGTACAAAATTTTAATAGTTCTGCAGAATTTAGCGAAGAAAACAACAATATTCGAAAAAATTTTCGTATCGAAAACGTTCTTTGGCAATTTCCGCAAAATGTAAATAAGTACAAAGAGTTCTGAACACAGTTCTGAACAGAGCTCCAAGAGTTCTTTCGAAAATCCAAGTAACATTTTTTTGTGCAGCTAATAGTTTACGAGATAATTGCATTTCAATGAGAAAATCTTTTCACTTACTGTGAAGTTGGCACCCTTTTTTTTAGAAATATATATTTTTTTCATGGTTCTTGATAGATATGGCATAGTTCTAGAGTTCTTTGTACAAAATTTCAATAGTTCTGCAGAATTTAGCGAAGAAAACAAAATTCGAAAAAAATTTCGTACCGAAAACATTTTTTGTCAATTTTCGTAAAAATTAAACTTGTACAACAGTTCTGAGGACAGTTCTGAACAGAACCCCAAGAGCTCTATCGAAAATCCCAACATTTTTCTATGGCGATAATAGTTTGAGATAAATTGATTTAATATGGGACACACTTTCATTACGGAAAATATAAATATATTCGTACAACAGTTCTGATGACAGTTCTGGACACCACGTGAAGAGTTCTATCGAAAATCCTAGTGAAATTTTTTTGTGCAGGTAATAGTTTAAGAGGTAATTGCAACTTAATTAAGAATTCCATAAGAGCTCCTACTGTGAAGCTGGCACCCTTTTTTTCACAAATGTATACTTTTTTCAGATTTCTTGATAGATATGCCATAGTTCTAGAGTTCTTTGTACAAAATTTCAATAGTTCTGCAGAATTTAGCGACGAAAACAATATTCGAAAAAATTTTCGTATCGAAAATATTCTTCGTCAATTTTCGCAAATTGTAAATAAGTACAACAGTTCTGAGCACAGTTCAGAACAGAACTCCAAGAGTTCTATCGAAAACCCAAGTAACATTTTTTTGCGCAGCTAATAGTTTACGAGATAATTGCAATTTAAGGAGAAAATCTTTTCACTTACTGTGAAGTTGGCACCCTTTTTTTTCACAAATGTATACTTTTTTCAGATTTCTTGATAAATATGCCATAGTTCTAGAGTTCTTTGTACAAAATTTCAATAGTTCTGCAGAATTTAGCGACGAAAACAATATTCGAAAAATTTTTCGTATCGAAAACATTCTTCGTCAATTTTCGCAAATTGTAAATAAGTACAACAGTTCTGAGCACAGTTCTGAACAGAACTCCAAGAGTTCTATCGAAAACCCAAGTAACATTTTTTTGTGCAGCTAATAGTTTACGAGATAATTGCATTTTAATGAGAAAATCTTTTCACTTACTGTGAAGTTGGCACCCTTTTTTTTAGAAATATATATTTTTTTCAGAGTTCTTGATAGATATGGCATAGTTCTAGAGTTCTTTGTACAAAATTTCAATAGTTCTGCAGAATTTAGGGAAGAAAACAACAATACTCGAAAAAAATTTCGTATAGCAAACATTCGTTATTAATTTTCGCAAAAAGTAAATTCGGACAACAGTTCTGAGGGCAGTTCTGAACAGAACCCCAATAGGTCTATAGAATATCATAATTACAATTTTTTGTGCAGCTAACACGTTACGATATAATTGCAATTTAATTAGGGAACCTCTTCACTTACTGTGAATTTGGAATCCTTTTCTTCAGAAATATATATATATTTTCAGAGTTCTTGATAGAAATGTCATAGTTCTAGAGTTATTTGTACAAAATTTGAATAGTCCTGCATAATTTAGCGAAAAAACAACAATACTCGAAAAATTTTTTGTATCGAATACATTCTTTGTCAATTTTCGCAAAAAGTAAATTCGTACAACAGTTCTGAACAGAACACCAAGAGCTCTATCGAAAATCCTAATAACATCTTTTTGTGGCGATGATAGTTTATACGGTAACTGCTTTGATGTTAGACCCACTTTCTCCACAGAAAAAGTAAATTCGTTCAACAGTTTTGATGAACAGTTCTGGTTAACACGTCAAGACTTCTATCTATAATCATAATAACATTTTTTGTGGTTGTAATAGTTTGTATGGTAATTGATTAATTGTGGGGCACTCTTACTCAAAAAAAAAAAAAAATTATGTCTGTTCGTATGCTCTGATGCCAGCTCTGGATAGCATTGTAAGAGTTCTATCGAAAAAACTAGTAACATATTCTGTGCAGGTAATTGTTTACGTAGTAACTGCCATTATTAAGGAATGCTTATGAGCATTTCCCGTGAAGTTTGAACCCCTTTTACGATAAATATAAATTTTTTTCACGGTTCTTGATATATATGCAATAGTTCTAGATTTCCCTGCTCAAAACACGAATAGTTCTACAGAATTTCGGGAAGAAAACAATAACACGGCAAAATTTTGGTATGGTAAAAAATTATTTGTCAGTTTGGAAAAAATAAATTTGTATAACAGTTCTGTTGACAGTTCTGGATAGCACCGGAAGAGTTGCATTGAAAATGATAAGAACATTTTTGTGGCGATAATAGTTTATACAATAATTGTTTTAATCTGATAATCACTTTATCTAATATAGCAAAATTCGTAGTATAGTTCTGATGACAGTTCTGAATATCACCCACAGAGTTCTACCAAAAACTATAATAACATTATTTCTGACGATGACATTATATGAGATAATTAATGTGGGACTCACTTTTGCCATGTAAAAGTAATAAATTCGTACAAAAGATCTGACGGCATTTCTTAACACGACCCTAAGAGTTCTACCGACAACTTTAATAACATTTTTTGTGGGGATAACAGTTAATGAGATAATAGCATTTTCGAGAGACCCACTTGGTCTACATTATAATAAATTGGCACAACCCTTTTGCTGCCAGTTCTGGATAGCACCGAAAGAGTCCTTTTAAAAACCCTCATAACATTTTTATGGTGCCAGTAGATTATGAAATAGATTGTGTGTTCACTCTGCAGTGGGTGTGCGCCGATGTGAAACTTACTGGCAGATAAAAACTGTGTGCCGGACCGGGCCTCTAACCCCAGGCTGTGACCAAAGAATATCGTCACAATATCCTTTCGTCCAGGAGTGCTTCTTCTGCAATTTTCGTAGGACAACTTCTACGAAATTGGGAACGCAGGAGATGAAGTACTGCTGGAAGTACAGCTATGAGTACGATCGTAAATTCTCACTTTTATTTTGGAAAACCGAAAATCGAAAACCGGATGTATATTCCACTAAATACGAAATGTCTAAATGTTCAGCACTATACAAATGCCAGTACACCTTCTTAAGACTGACTGTAGTAACTGTAGGTGGAAGCGTGGGATGTGCACGCTTAGATGATTCAAGGAGAGAAGGCTCGTCAGTGCAAAACAAACAGATGGCTGAGAGAGCAGATACATTCACACGCGCCACTAACCAGATGGTGTCACACCTGTCGAGAATCGCACCAGAGGTACAATGAGCTGTGGTGGAGTGCTGTTGGCGTGGTTACTATGCAACTTACTTGATGGGCATCAATACACCGTTATATTAATGTACAATACTTGAGAAACAATGTCATTCACACACTCCGAGTTCCTTATCACTCAGTACTAGACTAAATTACCGGCCTGGTGATAAGCAGCCTATGTACCTCACCGACTACACATCTTCGTGTTATAAGAAAAAAAAGAGAAAAATACCAAGGGACACAAAATATGAATCCGGATAAACCGGAAATCCGGATTATTGAGGACCAAAAAAACGAGGTTCTTATTTACAAATTTCGAACTTCTTATTAACTTTAATACTGTATCCCCTCAACATTATAACACCTCTATCAGTCATGTATTGAATTAGGATTTAAACATACTACTTAGTTCGTTTGTACGATATATTCAGTAAATATACTTACATTTCTATACATTGTAAAGACTTTTAACTCTCACTGTAGTGTAACTCATCAAACTTCCACACTTCCTTTCTAACTGGAACAAATGTTTGCAACAATATTACCGACATCAATTTCAAATTTATTCGTTACACACAGCACATGTTTTTATGTATCCTAGCGGCTGGTGATGTTGCAATATAACTTTCATCCATGAGGGTCCTGGGCATATTTTTAGCTGTTAGTGGGTCCTGGATGTCATGAGAGTTCAAAACAATTACTGCTTTACGTGATAAAATTCATCTGGTTCTTCCTGATTCTAAAAATATACACTTCATGTGTGCCTTTCATTGTTGTATGTATGATTCAGTATCGATGCTAATGCTCTCTTGATGAGATATGAGCCGATTGCTCGTTTTTATCCACTGTGCCCTTTCGTATTTCATTTCAGCGATTAGTTTATTTGTTTATCAACGTAGTAAGTAGTACAAAGCTAATCCAGAATGTAAACTGCACTTAAATTCTGTTTGAACTGTTTAATAGTCAGTGTCCGCTGTCTGAACGTCAAATATCAGATTAATACACTGCGCCTGGTTGCGTTATTTTATAGGAATTTTATTATTTTAAGTGGGAAGTAATACATAATGTTGAAGAAATTCGAAGCATATTGTTCGAAGAGCATAATATTATTCGAAATTTACCTGTACCAGTAGGTGCAGCCAAAGCAGCATTTGTGATGCTGTAATTACCTCATAGATAACGATATTTGTCTATTGTAGTTTTGTATTCCAATCAGAATTTTGAGAGTATCAAAGCCTCATTTCAGCGTGAGAGAGGGGTAAAATCAATAGATGATATTGAATTGAAAGCCTTCATCAGTCTCTTGTTTTTAATTGTTGTTAACAAAAGTAACAGATAAAGCCTGGAAGATCTGTGTGGAACTGATGGTGATGGCATTGAAAAATTTCACCTCGCAAACGAACATAAAACGTTTCAAATTTATTCTGGAGAGACTTAGATTTTACAGTCGTGCTATTCGTGATGAAAGGAGACAATTAGACAAGCTAACAGCTATTCGGGAAATATTTACTGTGTATGTACGCAACTACCATAAATCTTACTCCCTTGGAGAAAATGTTACAGTAGGCAAGAAGCTGGAAGGATTCTGTGGAAGGTACAGTTTTCGCCAATATGTATCAATCAAAACAAACGAGTATGGATTCTTAAGTGTGGTTTCTTAAGTATTTTACCTGTACAATTTGGAAATATACGCTGTGTTGCAACCAGAAGGATTTACCAACTGAGCAATAAACAATTTGATGTTGTTCTGTGACTGTGTAAACCTATATATCAGTCAGGTCGAAATGTGAAAGCGGACAACTGGTTTACTAGTACTGGAATGATAATAGAGCTATGAAGGGAGAGTTTTTCTTTTGTTGGCATGATGAAGAAAAACAAGTGTGGAGATTTCTCTAGAGTTTTGCTATCAGTAAAAGAAGGGCTGCCCACATTTCCTTTTTTGACTTCCACAAGACTAAACTCTAGTTTCCTCCGTACCTAAAAAGGGGAAGTGAGTGATCCAGGCATCACGTTTGCATGAAGATAATTCGATAGATGCTGACATTGTAGATAAATGGAAGCCATCCACCGTAAATTTTAAAATAGCGTTAAGTGTGGTATTTTCACAGCGGATAAGCCGAATGCTTTGTACAACGCTGCAAGAAATGTGCGCCGCTGGTCAATGGTTGTATTTTTATAATGATCAGTACAGTTGGAATCTATGCACAAGTGATTTATTGTGGCAACAGGAAGAATTGTATCAAAAGGAAAGGGTTCCTGAATCAGCTTTGTTATACAATGTTGTTTTCTTCGCTAAATTCTGCATAACTATTGAAATTTTGTACCGAGAACTCTATAACTATGACTTATCTATCAAGAACTCTGAAAAAAATATATATTTCTGAAAAAAAGGGTGCCAGCTTCACAGTAGGAGCTCTTATGGGGTTCTTAATTAAGTTGCGATTACCTCTTAAACTATTACCTGCACTAAAAAATTCTACTAGGAATTTCGATAGAACTCTTCACGTGGTGTCCAGAACTGTCATCAAACTGTTGTACGAATATATTTATATTTTCTGTAGAGAAAGTGTGTCCCACATTAAATCAATTTATCACAAACTATTATCGCCATACAAAAATGTTATTAGGATTTTCGATAGAGCTCTTGGGGTTCTGTTCAGAACTGTCCTCAGAACTGTTGTACCAGTTTAATTTTTGCGAAAATTGACAAAAAATGATTTCGATAGAAAAATTTTTTCGAGTATTGTTGTTTTCTTCCCTAAATTCTGCAGAACTATTGAAATTTTGTACAAAGAACTCTAGAACTATGGCATACCTGTCAAGAACTGTGAAAGAAATATACATTTCTGAAGAAAAGGGTGCCAACTTCACAGTAAGTGAAAAGATTTTCTCCTTAAATTGCAATTATCTCGTAAACTATTAGCTGCACAAAAAAATGTTAATAGAGTTTTCGATAGAACTCTTGGAGTTCTGTTCAGAACTGTGCTCAGAACTGTTGTACTTATTTACAATTTGCGAAAATTGACGAAGAATGTTTTCGATACGAAATTTTTTTCGAATATTGTTTTCGTCCCTAAATTTTGCAGAACTATTGAAATTTTGTGCAAAGAACTCTAGAACTATGGCATATCTATCAAGAAATCTGAAAAAAGTATATATTTGTGAAAAAAAGGGTGCCAACTTCACAGTAAGTGAAAAGATTTTCTCATTAAAATGCAATTATCTCGTAAACTATTAGCTGCACAAAAAAATGTTACTTGGATTTTCGAAAGAACTCTTGGAGCTCTGTTCAGAACTGTGTTCTGAACTCTTGTACTTATTTACATTTTGCGGAAATTGCCAAAGAACGTTTTCGATACGAAAATTTTTTCGAGTATTGTTGTTTTCTTCGCTAAATTCTGCAGAACTATTGAAATTTTGTACAAAGAACTCTAGAACTATGCCATATCTATCAAGAACTCTGAAAAAAATATATCTTTCTGAAAAAAAGGGTGCCAACTTCACAGTAAGTGAAAAGATTTTCTCATTAAAATGCAATTATCTCGTAAACTATTAGCTGCACAAAAAAACGTTACTGGGATTTTCGAAAGAACTCTTGGAGCCCTGTTCAGAACTGTGCTCAGAACTCTTGTACTTATTTACATTTTGCGGAAATTGCCAAAGAACGTTTTCGATACGAAAATTTTTTCGAATATTGTTGTTTTCTTCGCTAAATTCTGCAGAACTATTGAAATTTTGTACAAAGAACTCTAGAACTATGCCATATCTGTCAAGAACTCTGAAAAAAATGTATATTTCTCGAAAAAGGGGTGCTAACTTCTCACGACTCTTTTACATGACAAAAGTGAGTCCCACATTAATTATCTCATATAATGTCATCGTCAGAAATAATGTTATTATAGTTTTTGGTAGAAGTCTGTGGGTGATATTCAGAACTGTCATCAGAACTATTCTACGAATTTTGCTATATTAGATAAAGTGAGTATCAGATTAAAACAATTATTGTATAAACTATTATCGCCACAAAAATGTTCTTATCATTTTCAATGCAACTCTTCCGGTGCTATCCAGAACTGCCAACAGAACTGTTATACAAATTTATTTTTTCCAAACTGACAAATAATTTTTTTCCATACCAAAATTTTGCCGTGTTATTGTTTTCTTCCCGAAATTCTGTAGAACTATTCGTGTTTTGAGCAGGGAAATCTAGAACTATTGCATATATATCAAGAACTGTGAAAAAAATTTATATTTATCGTAAAAGGGGCTCAAACTTCACGGGAAATGCTCATAAGCATTCCTTAATAATGGCAGTTACTACGTAAACAATTACCTGCACAGAATATGTTACTAGTTTTTTCGATAGAACTCTTACAATGCTATCCAGAGCATACGAACAGACATAATTATTTTTTTTTTTGGAGTAAGAGTGCCCCACAATTAATCAATTACCATACAAACTATTACAACCACAAAAAATGTTATTATGATTATAGATAGAAGTCTTGACGTGTTAACCAGAACTGTTCATCAAAACTGTTGAACGAATTTACTTTTTCTGTGGAGAAAGTGGGTCTAACATCGAAGCAGTTACCGTATAAACTATCATCGCCACAAAAAGATGTTATTAGGATTTTCGATAGAGCTCTTGGTGTTCTGTTCAGAACTGTTGTACGAATTTACTTTTTGCGAAAATTGACAAAGAATGTATTCGATACGAAAAATTTTTCGAGTATTGTTGTTTTTTTCGCTAAATTATATAGGACTATTCAAATTTTGTACAAATAACTCTAGAACTATGACATTTCTATCAAGAACTCTGAAAATATGTATATATATTTCTGAAGAAAAGGATTCCAACTTCACAGTAAGTGACGCGGTTCCCTAATTAAATTGCAATTATATCGTAACGTGTTAGCTGCACAAAAAATTGTAATTAGGATATTCTATAGAGCTATTGGGGTTCTGTTCAGAACTGCCCTCAGAACTGTTGTCCGAATTTACTTTTTGCGAAAATTAATAACGAATGTTTGCTATACGAAATTTTTTTCGAGTATTGTTGTTTTCTTCGTTAAATTCTGCAGAACTATTGAAATTTTGTACAAAGAACTCTAGAACTATGCCATATCTATCAAGAAATCTGAAAATAGTATACATTTCTGAAAAAAAGGGTGCCAGCTTCACAGTAGGAGCTCTTATGAAATTCTTAATTAAGTTGCAATTACCTCTTAAACTATTACCTGCACAAAAAAATTTCACTAGGATTTTCGATAGAACTCTTCACGTGGTGTTCAGAACTGTCATCAGAACTGTTGTACGAATATATTTATATTTTCCGTAAAGAAAGTGTGTCCCATATTAAATCAATTTATCTCAAACCATTATCGCCATAGAAAAATGTTGTTGGGATTTTCGATAGAGCTCTTGGGGTTCTGTTCAGAACTGTCCTCAGAACTGTTGTACAAGTTTAATTTTTACGAAAATTGACAAAAAATGTTTTCCATACGAAAATTTTTTCGTTTTTTGTTGTTTTCTTCGCTAAATTCTGCAGAACTATTGAAATTTTGTACAAAGAACTCTAGAACTATGCCATATCTATCAAGAACTCTGAAAAAAATATATATTTCTAAAAAAAAGGGTGCCAACTTCACAGTAAGTGAAAGGATTTTCTCATTAAAATGCAGTTATCTCCTAAACTATTAGCTGCACAAAAAAATGTTACTTGGCTTTTCGATAGAACTCTTGGAGTTCTGTTCAGAACTGTGCTCAGAACTGTTGTACGTATTTACAATTTGCGAAAATTGACGAAGAATATTTCGATACGAAAATTTTTTCGAATATTGTTTTCGTCGCTAAATTCTGCAGAACTATTGAAATTTTGTACAAAGAACTCTAGAACTATGGCATATCTATCAAGAAATCTGAAAAAAGTATACATTTGTGAAAAAAAGGGTGCCAACTTCACAGTAAGTGAAAAGTTTTTCTCCTTAAATTTCAATTATCTCGTAAACTATTAGCTGCGCAAAAAAATGTTACTTGGGTTTTCGATAGAACTCTTGGAGTTCTGTTCAGAACTGTGCTCAGAACTGTTGTACTTATTTACAATTTGCGAAAATTGACAAAGAATATTTTCGATACGAAAATTTTTTCGAATATTGTTGTTTTCTTCGCTAAATTCTGCAGAACTATTGAAATTTTGTACAAAGAACTCTAGAACTATGCCATATCTGTCAATAACTCTGAAAAAAATATATCTTTCTGAAAAAAAGGGTGCCAACTTCACAGTAAGTGAAAAGATTTTCTCATTAAAATGCAATTATCTCGTAAACTATTAGCTGCACAAAAAGTGTTACTTGGATTTTCGAAAGAACTCTTGGAGCTCTATTCAGAACTGTGCTCAGAACTCTTGTACTTATTTACATTTTGCGGAAATTGCCATAGAACGTTTTCGATACGAAAATTTTTTCGAATATTGTTGTTTTCTTCGCTAAATTCTGCAGAACTATTGAAATTTTGTACAAAGAACTCTAGAACTATGCCATATCTATCAAGAACTCTGAAAAAAATGTGTATTTCTCGAAAAAGGGGTGCTAACTTCACACGACTGCTACTAAGGCGCGACGGCGATTGTGTGTCTCCACCCGCTGTGAAGGCGTCGCTTACGCTCTAGCGTGGCGGCTTGGGGTGATTTGGAAGACACAGAAAAAGAGGTGCTGCCTAAACGGACCACGTCTAAAAGCAGCTGAAAGAAGCTGCAGACAAATGTTATTATCTTCAGTTCTGTCCTGAAATTCAGCTCAAAGATGATACTCTGATTAATAAGACATCTTGCTCCCCTTCGTTATCCTCCACTTACACGCCCTCCATATGCTTTTCCAATGTAACTTCAACAGTCTCCCCCTCCCAGATCACGAATACCGTCCCGACATTTACCCATTCTACTAGTTGTAGGTCCATCCCACTCAACCCACCTTATCAATGTTCCCTCTACCCACATTTTCTTACCTCCTTTTCCCCGCATCTGCCTTTCTTTCCCTAACCCTCTTTTACTAACAACCATTAACGTCACCAATTTCCCCCTCCCTTCTACTCAATCCCTTGTTCTGTCCCAAGAACCATTCCTACTATACCACTGCTATGCGCCAGTCCTCCATCCTTACGCCACTACATTCCTACCCTCCTCCCTTTACCAAATGATACGCGCATGTGTTTCCAGTTACTGGTGACAGGAAAGTACTTCTTTTAAATATCAAGGTTTCTGCAATATATATAAAATGTTTTAAATGTTCTCTTATTGTGCTTTATTATACCTTTTACTATTGATGTTTTAACTACCACTGCAAGAAGGCATCTATCGTATATCTAAGAACTTCCATTTTGTTCTCCACCTTCAAAAAGTTTTAAGTTCAATTTAAATACCTCCACTAGTTCTTGTTTTGCGTCTCATTTAATGTTATATCTATAACAGGCTGAAGACTGCTTTGCCTGTACCGCTGTCAGCCCGCACCCCCTGGCCCATATGGAGCGCTGGGGGATGAAATATGAGTAAAAAAAACCCATTGTAGTAATTGTTACATAATTGTTGTACAATGAAGTACAGTAGAGATCGAAGCAGTTATGCCATTCGTTGCTTGAATACTGCAAAGCTCTCTTCCAGCCCTCAATCCTCTGCAGACGGAGAAAAAGCCGCTTGGTGAACTTAACAGCTCCACTGTATCTAGAGAAAATGGCTCTGAGACCTATAGGACTTAACAACTGAGGTCATCAGTCACCTAGAAATTGGAACTACTTAAACCTAACTAACCTAAGGATATCACACACATCCAAGCCCGAGGCAGGATTCGAACCTGCGACTGTAGCGGTCGCACAGTTCCGGACTGAAGCGCCTAGAACCGCTCGTGTATGAAGAGAATTCTGGAAAGGCACCCGTATGTACAGTTAAGGCAAAAACAAAGTCATGAACTAATACATGTACATTCTAAGACAAGAAAAAGAACCACGCACCACGAAGGAGCTATGCTAATTGGTTTCAAACTGATATCCACACGGGTAGCACAATTTCACCGCGCAGCTAGCAAGGATAGTAAACAGGGGACATGTCGATTCCGGGGCATCTGTATACTGAGTTGAACAGTAGCTGTACCTCGCAAATAGGCGCATGGACAATATACAGAGATGTCGGCATTTGAGAGAGGGCATTTAGGTGCGCTCAAAGAATTGTTAAAATTAATGGTGAAATCTTCATCTGTCATTTACTTTGATCAATTCGCTACTAGAAGCCGCTAGGAGTAATTGGAAAATCGCTCGAAATTTGATTAAGAGCGGTGCTACTATTCGACACTGTCGGTAGGAGTGGGTGAATCAAGGCCGAACTCAGCGTCAAGAAGGTAATAGTCGACCTAGAGAGGCGACAGAACGTGAGGACCGAGTAATAATTAGAGGGGCACTCGGAGCCCCGGTTCCATCATTGTCATCTATCCGACGTGCAAGTGGTGCTTCAGTGAGCTCAAGGATCACTAATAGACGGCTAACAGAAAGGGGGCTGATCTCAGGGGGCCCTTTCGCAGTGTACCATTGAGCTCTGCACACCAACGAGCCCGTTGGAAATGATGTCTGGCACATCTGGCCTGGAATCTCATTGACTGGAATAGAATTGTGTTCAGTGATGTAACCTGTTTTGAATAAAGCACTGTTGACCAGCAAAGACGTGTCTGGAGATGCCCTGGACAGTGGTGAGATACCAACCCGACGGTCGCCCGCCATACGACGAAACAATCGGAAGTTGTGGTATCGGGTGCCATTTGTTTTCATGGCAGGACCCCTTTGGTTGTCATCCACCGCACCCTCACTGCAAAGTGATCTTCTACGACCAGTTTTGTTGCCCTTCATGGCAAGTCATCCTGGGCTTACATTTCATCAAGGTAATACCGGCCCGCACTCGGCGAGAGTTTCTACTGGTTGTCTTCGTGCTTCTCAAACCTACATTCGGTAGCTAGGTTACTGGATCTCTCGTCAGATGAGAAAGTTTGGAGCATTATGGACAGGGCCTTCCAAGCCGCTCGGAATTTTGACGATTAGTCTGTTACCTGGCGGGAGCAACAGAAACGCAAACAGCCGCCGCAACTCTAAAAAACAGAGAAGCCTGACCACAGTCTATGTCGGTCCTGCTTGTGTAGGGATGAGCCTTCACAGTACCTCAGCCACGCCTGTACTAAAAACCTGAGTGAAGTTTGCAAAGAACTTGAAGTGTCACACGACATCCGCACAGATCAAACTACGAAAATGACGAAGAAGCAGATAATTTGAACGAAAGAAAAAGTGATGACGAAATCAGTTCTCTGTCGGACCATGGAATTTTCAGTCGACATTTAAACCTACACGACTCTTAGTGTTGTCGAGATTCGCGAGAAACGACACTTACTCCGGATTCCACGATGAGCTGTAGATCACCTATCCCCGTTTAGGATCAGGAAACTCGCGGAAGTAGTGCCCAATTGAAATACTTGCACCAGACCATTTAGCCGCACGAATTATTATCACCATGCAACAGTTTCTTGCCAAAATGTTCCAAAAAGTCAACCATAAAAACATCGTTTTATTCCGGGCCTCACAATTCGGGTTCCATTGGCGGCAGAAACCTAAGGTCAAGTATTTTGGGTAGCCCTTGGGCTAGGGACCATTACTATACCCAACGGAAGGATCACCTTAGTGTCATTATTCTACAGTACAGGGTCAAAGTATTAATACTGCAGAATACCTCCAGCTTCGGAAAATAGAGCAAATCGGGAGGTTCTTGCATTTGATGTGGTCTGCAGTGAGCATTAAGGCGCTTATGTTGGCACCATTAGCTCATGACCGGTTCCTTAGAAAACTTAGAAAGTGTGTATCTTACCATTTTTTCTTAAAAGACCGAGCTGCGAACCCGAAGACGGCTATGCACAGCAAATGACTGAAATTTTAAGATACGTTCTTAAGATCCAGATCTCGAACAACCTTGAAAACTTTCTTAATATCTTTATCCTCTTCCGAGGTACAGCGGTTCAAAGATACTCTACATGTAGACCGAAGCTACGCACGTTAAGTCCGTTATCAGTCGAAAGAGTAGTTTATAAAATGATGTAAAATGGTGAAACATACTGTAAATTGTCTCGTTATCATCAAAAGTGTTCTGGGAACCCTATGTTGTAGTACTGAAGCACATGCAAAATTTTCTAGAATGTAAAATCTGATCTGAAGTGTTAAATTAGTTTTTTACTATTTCAATTTCACTTAAGTAAACTATCAAAACTTTACTAACCAATACACTTATTTTCATACGAGTGACATGTCCTGCTGCATCAGAGAAAATAAGGTAGCCAGCGGGAAGAATGTAAATATATTCCTATCTGTTTATTTAAAACGGTCTGACTAAAAAAGTGGGACAAAAGTTACCTCATTCTACATTCCTCAATACTTTTAAAAGTTTTCCCAGAAATCTGGCAGGCAAGCATATTCGTACTTCTTTATTTTGAGACAGAAGGTGAAAGTGGCGTTGTGAAAGAAACCGATAAGTAATAAATACTGGAAGAAAGTGGACTGTGGTTGTGGTTAGAAAGATCGTGAGGCATTTAGAATGTGAGAGGAATAGAAAGATGAAGTGGCAGTAGAATGTAGTTGACAGTGATAGAACCCTTCTACGCTAAGAAAGAAGGACACAGCGTCAGAGGGAGAGGAATAAAGAGATGTGGATGAGAGGCAGTGATAATGAGAGGCAGGGTTTATGACAATCACAACAAGAAAGAGAGAGATAGTGACCGCGAAAAGAAACAGCGCATTGGGGTGGAACAAACAAGAAAGTAGTGGAGGGACAGAGAGAGAGACAGAGAGAGACAGAGAGAGTTAGAGGAGACAGAACAAAGGAGACATTGGCTATGAGATAGGGGTCACTGACAGCTAGAGAGACACCAAGAAGTAATGACAACGAATTGGGCTGAATGAGTGAATGAGAATGGGTAAGTGGGAGCGGATGGGTGTGAGCGACTTACAGCGATGGACCAATGTGTGTGAGCGAGTTACAATTAGTGAAGGTTGTGGGAGCTAGTGGGTTCCATGCTAAAAAGAGTGCGAATGTGTTTACAGCCAGTTTTCGGGGAACTTTTTAAAAGATGCTAAGGAAGGTAGAAGGAGATAGCTGGTTCCCCACTTTTCAGTCAGCCTTTTAAATAAAAAGGAACATATTCGCAATTTTCCGCAGGTCTTCTTCTTAATTACATATTGCAAATTAGTCCCCAACAGCCTTTTTCTGTCTGTAAGAGAAGGCGTCTTTGATTATTAATCATCCTTGGTCCCGAGTTCGAAGTCCCACAGTGCTTAACTTTTGAATAAAGATTATCAGCAATGGTGGCTGAAGACTTCCGTCATAAGAAGTCATGATTATTGTGCCAACATTGCCTTCCCAAAGAGGGTGGAGGAGCGGAGAAAGGTTCAGGACACTCCCTCACCCTTGGTGTGGGAAACGTCCCCCAAAAGGTGGAAGAATCAGCAATGATCAACGCCATTGGGATGCAGGAGGCAATGTAAACCACAGCGTTATGCATACGTAACGTGTATCCATAGGACATGTGGCCTGTAATTGAAAAAGTGTCATGATGATCTCTCCATTGGAAAAAGATACCGGACTAATCACGCATTCGGATATCCGGGAGGGGATTGCCAATAGGGAGGTGCCATGAGAAAAAGAATGAACAACGAAAGGCAAACGTTCTTCGAGTCGGAGCGTGGAATGTCAGAAGTTTGAACGTGGTGGAGAATATAGAAAATTCGAAAAGGATTGGTAAGTTTCAGTCTAGATATGGTGGGTTTCAGTGAAGTGAAATGGAAAGAGGACAAGTATTTCTCGTAAGATGGGTATAGGATTCGTTATAAATACAAAGGTAGGTCAGAGAGTGAGTTACTGTGAACAATTCAGAGATGGGGTTGTTCTCATGAGAATCGATAACAAACCAATGCCGACGACAGTAGTTTAGGTATATATGCCGATCCTGCAAGCTGAAGATGAAGAGACAGAAAAAGTATAAGAGGTTATTGAACGGGTAATTCAGTACGTAGCGGGAGAAGAAAATCAGTATGGGGAACTGGCATGCAATTGTAAGGGAAGGAGTAGAGAAACGGCGACGGGAGAATATGTGAATGGTAGTAGGAACGATAGAGGAGAAAGTTAAATTGAAATCTGCATAAATTTCAGATGACAATAGCGAACACCCTGTTCAAAAATCACAAGAGGGGGAGCTATACTTGGGAAAAGACCACGTGATAAGGGAAGATTGCAGCTAGATTACATCATGGTCAGGCAGAGATTCCGAAATCAGATACTGGATTGCAAGGCGTACGGAGCAGATGCAGACTCAGATCATAATGTAGTAGTGATTAAGAGTAGCCTGAAGTTTAGAAGATTAGGCAGGAAGAATCAATAAGCAAAGAAGTGGGACACAGAAGTATTAAGAAATGGCGAGATACGCTTGAAGTTTTTTGAGGCTATAGATACTGCGATAGTGAGTAACTCAGTGGGCAATTCACGTGAAATGTATGGACGTCTCTACAAAGGGCAATCACGGAATTAGGAGAGAAAAACGTAAGTACAAGCAAGTAGTGCGAATAAAACATGGGTAACGAAAGAAATACTTCAGCTTATTGAGGAAAGAAGGAGGTACAAAAATGTTCTGGGAAATCAAGGAATCCAGAGATACAAGTCACTTAGGAATGGAATAAACAAGAAGTACGGGGAAGCGAAATGGCAACTTGAAAAATGTGAAGAAATCTAAAAAGAAATGACTGTCGCAAGGTCGGTCTTGGCATATAGAAAAGTCATAGCAACCTGCGGTGAAATTCAAAGATTCAAGGTCGGTGACAAGAAGAGTGCAATAGGGATTCCACTGTTAAACACAGAGGAGAGAGCAGGTAAAGAGTACATTGAGGGCCTGTCTGAGGGTGAGGACTTTCCTGAAGACGTGTTAGAAGAAGAAACAGGAGTCGATGTAAAAAAGAAAGGGGATCCAGTATTAGGTTGGTTGATTTGGGACAAGGGACCAAACAGTGAGGACACCGGTCACATCGGATTAGGGAATAATGGGGAAGGAAGTCGACAGTGCCCTTTCAAAGGAACCATCCCGGTATTTGCCTGAAAATATTTGGGGAAATCACAGAAAACTTAAATCAGGATGGCCGATGGGAGTTTGAACCGTCATCCTTCCGAATGCGAGTCCAGTGTGCTAGCCACTGCGCCACCTCACTTGGTGATCCAGTATTGGAATGAGAAATTAGATCACTGGAAGACTAAAAATCAAAAAAGGCAGAAAGGATACATAGCACTCTATCGGAATTTCTAAAATCACTGGGGGAAGTGACAACAAAACGAGTCTTCGCTTTGGTATGAAGGAAGCATGAGACTGGCGATGCACCACCAGTATGTGGGAAAAACGTCATCTACGCAAGTTCCAAGATTGCGATCGCTGACAAGTGAGAGAATTATATCGCAATCAGTTTAATACGTCATGCATCCAAGCTTCTGACAAGAATAATAGGCAAGAGAATCGATAAGTAAATTGAGGATCTGTCAGATCGATCAAATTGGAGCAGTTCTAACGTTGTGGTTGGTAATGGAAGGAAGACTTAAGAAAAATCAAAACATGTCCAGAGGATTTGTCGACCTGGAAGAAGCGTTTCACAGTGCCAAGTGATCCAAGATGTTCGAAATCCTGAGAACGATGGGGGTAAACTACAGAGGACGACAGGTAATATACAGTATGTATAAGAAACAGGGGGGTACAAAACAACTCGGAGATTAAGATCGAAATGATCAGATTAAGAAGGGTGTAAGATAGGGATGTAGTCTCTCGACCCTGGTGTTCAATCTGTACGTCGAAGAAACAATGGCGGAAATAAAAGAAATTTGCAAGGCTGTGATTTCAATTCAAGGCGAAAGGGTATCATTCATAAGATTTGCTGATGACATTAGTATCCACAGTGAAAGTGACGAAGAATTACAGGACGTGCAGAGTGAATGAATAGTCTAATGAGTACACAATGTGAGTTGAAAATGAATCGAAGAAAGAGGAAAGTAATTATAAGTTGCAGAAATGGGAACAGCCAGAAACTTAACATCATAATTGGTGATTACGAGGTTGACACCGGTCGTTGTGGCCGAGCGGTTCTAGGCGCTTCAGTCTGAAACCGCGCGACCGCTACGGTCGCAGGTTCGAATCCTGCCTCGGGCATGGATGTGTGTGATGTCCTAGGTTAGTTAGGTTTTAGTAGTTCTAAGTTGTAGGGGACTGATGTCCTCAGAAGTTATGTCCCATAGTGCTCAGAGCCATCTGAACCATTTGAACGAAGTAGATGAATTTAAAGAATCCTGTTACATAGGCAGCCAAAGTTGGAGCAAGGATGACATAAAAAGCGAACTAACACCGGAAAGAGGGCATTCCTGGCCTAGAGATATCTACTAGTATCAAACATATGTCTTAATTTGAGGAAGAAATTTCTGAGAATGTTCGTTTGGAACACACAATTGTGTGAGAGTGAGACATGTACTATGAGGAAACTGGAACAGAAGAGAATCGAAGCATTTCAGATGTGGTGCTACAGACTAATGTTGAAAATTAGGTGGACTGATAAGATAAGGAACGAGGAGGTTGTCAGAAGAATCGGCAAGGAAAGTTATGTATGAAAAACGCTGACAAGAAGAAGGGACACGATGGTACGACATATGTTGAGACATCACAGAATAACTAATATGGGAACGGAGGGGCCCACAGAGGGTATAAGCTATAGAGGAAGAGAGAGATTGGAATATATAACTGAGGACGTGGGTTGCAAGTGTTGCTTTGAGATGAAGAGGTTGGCACAGGAGAGGAATTTGTAGCGGTCCGCATAAAGCGTAGTAAACGTAGTTTTACATGAAGATTTCCACTTGCACGTGACAATATCGATGCCCATCGGTATCGGAGACTTTCATGTTATGTCAGGCTCATTTACATCGAAGTGTCAGACAGAAAGAAACTTCAAAAGAACACAGTAACAAAGCGAGTGATTCGTCGGCGTTACCAGGCGCGTTAAGAACGAACAGTCTTCATTAACAAACATTACAGACAGCTTGAACATATAGCATTTACACGAAAAAGTTGATTGCTAGCGAATTTAGAGGAAATATAAATAAACGAAACCACAGTAAGATCCAGCGTGGATTTCTGGGCTCACTTTAGCGATATTCATGGTACTGGAAATCACCACACCCGATGTTCGTTAATATTGGAAAGTATCTGATATCTCTATAGATTGCAATTTATAGTGCATACAGTGAGCTCAGTTTGGCGAATCGAGTATCAGAGTTAATCACAGCGATTCAATTCGTTTCCAAGCTTCACGTACGTACACTGAAGAGTCAAAGAAACTGATACACCTGCTCATACCGTGTAAGGCCACAGCATGCACGCATGGACTCGTCTAATGTCTGAAGTACTGCTGGAGTGAACTGACACCATGAAACCTGCAGGACTGTCAGTAAATCTGCAAGAGTACGAGGGACTGGAGATCTCTTATGAACAGCACGTTGCAAGGCATCCCAGATATACTCAATAATGTTCTTGTCTGAGGAGTCTGCTGGCCAGTGGAAGTGTTTAAACTCAGAAGAGCGTCCCTGAAGCCACTCTGCAGCAGTTATGGATGTGTGGGGTGTTGCATTGTCCGGCTGGAATTGTCCAAATACATCGAAATGCACAGTGGATATGAATGAATGCAGGTGATCAGACAGGATGCTGAAGTACGTGTCACCTGTCAGAGTCGTATCTAGACGTATCAGGGGTCCCATATCACTCCAACTGCACACTCACTATGCCATTACAGAGCCTCCACCGCTTGATCCGTCCCCTGCTGACATGCAGGGTCCATGGATTAATGAGGTTTTCTCCATACCTGTACATGTTCAGCCACTCGATGCAATTAGAAACAAGACGCGAAGGACCAGGCAACATGTTTACAGTAATCAATAGTCCAATGTCGGTGTTGACGGGCCCAGGCGAGGTGTAAAATTTGTGTCGTGCGATCATCAAGGGGGCAAAAAAAGGGCTTCGGTTCCGAAAGCACATTTCGATGATGTTTCGTTGAATGGTTCGCACGCTGACAATTGTTGATGGCCCAGCATTGAAGTCTGCAGCAATTTGCGGAAGTGTTGCACTTCTGTCAAGTTGAACTATTCTCTTTATTCGTCGTTGGTCCCGTTCTTGCAGGGTTTTTTTCCGGCCGCAGCGATGTTGGAGATTTGATGTTTTACCATATCCCTGGTATTCACGATGCACTCATGAAATGATCGTACGGGAAAATCCTCACTACATCGCTACCTCGGAGGTGATTTGGCCCATCATTCGTGCGTTGATTATAACACCGCGTTCAGTCTCACTTAAATCTTGATAGCCTACCATTGTAGCAGCAGTAACCGGGTTAACAACTGCGCCACACACTTGTCTTATGTAGGCATTGCCGACCGCAGCGCCGTATTCTGCCTGTTTACCTGTGCCTATTTCTGTATTTGAATATGGATGCCCCTACCAGTTTTTTCGGCGCTTCAGTGTATGAAATGTATTATCATGTTCTGCGAATAGATGCAAAGCGTAGCAATATAGGCGTACTGTAATAACATAGACATGCGTGTTGCTGTAACATAGATACGCGGATGTTCAAGGACGCTTGATTCGACAGCAGGGAGTTACGCCCCTTGGTACGTAATTGGCAGTAGATTCTTTCAGTCAGAGAACGGAGTTTGATAAGATTCTTGTGCCACCTCATTATGCCACGTTACGTGTAAAACAGAGACCCCTGCGTACGTTCGACTATGCTTTTAATGGCTTCAAATTGTTTTACTATGTTTGATAGCGTAAAATTTCTAAATATTACATAGATAACATTGATATTTAGCATGTGTATTTTAGCTGATGAAGTGATTCAAAATAATGCATCATGTTTTTTTTTTAAATACAAACTGATAATGGGTTCATGTGCTTAAGAACATGTTGCATTTTTTAAGTTAAAAAAAATCACACATTGGTGGCGGCTTCATAATCTCCGTACTGATATATTCCTTTGTTTCATAAAGGTTGCCGTAATCGCAAGAGTACCTTTTCTGGGAGGTAATTGGCCAGGTGATGGAATTTTTTCCGATCGGTAAAGCATCCGCAGAACCCGCTTGTAGAAGTGATCTTGGTTAGAAATCATGTAGCCTATAAAATATGTCGATAGCAAATATCTGTCTCCGTAGCTCGGCGATTAAGCGGCAGACTACGGATTCAAACCTGCGTACGGCACACATCAAAAAAAGTTTTGCGTCACCTCGGATCCGAGAGTTCCGGATCCTGTGCAGAAAATTGGAATAGAGATCAACATAATTTCCGCCTTTTTTATTGCTAATGAAAACCGCACACTTGTTGTGACACCATACAGCGAGACCTTCAGGGGTGGTGGTCCAGATTGCTGTACACACTGCTACCTCTAATACTCAGTAGCACGTCCTCTTGCATTGATGCATGCCTTTATTCGTCGTGGCATACTATCCACAAGTTCACCAAGGCACTATTTTTCCGCCGGCTGCGGTGGCCGAGCGGTTCTAGGCGCTTCAGTCCGGAACCGCGCGACTGCTACGGTCGCATGTTCGAATCCTGCCTCGGGCATGGATGTGTGTGATGTTCTTAGGTTAGTTAGGTTGAAGTAGTTATAAGTTGTAGGGGACTGATGACCTCAGATGTTAAGTCCCATAGTGCTCTGGACTATTTGAACTGTTTTTCCTGATTGCCCACTCCTCAACGGCGATTCCGCGTAGATCCTTCAGAGTAGTTGGTGGGCCACGTCGTCCATAAACAGCCCTTTTCAATCTATCCCAGGCATGGTCGATAGGGTTAATGTCTGGAGAACGTGATAGTAGAGCGATGTCGTTACCCTGAAGGAAGTCATTCACAAGATGTGCACTATGCGGGTGCGAATTTTCGTCCATAAAGACGAATGCCTCGCCAATATGCTGCCGATATGCTTGCACTATCGGTCGGAGGATGGTATTCACGTATCTTACAGCCGTTTAGGCGCCTTCCATGACCACCAGCGGCGTACGTCGGCCCCACATAATGCCATCCCAAAACAGCAAGGAACCTCCACCTTGCTGCAATAGCTGGACAACGTGTCTAAGGCGTTCAGCCTGGCCGGGTTGCCTCCAAACAAGTCTCCGACGATTGCCTGGTTGGAGGCATATGAGACACTCATCGGTGAAGAGAACGTGATGCCAATCCTGAGCGGTCCATTTGGCTTGTTTTTGGGCCCGTCTATAATGCGCTGCATGGTGTCGTGGTTGCAAAGATGGACCTCGCCATGGACGTCGGGAGTGAAGTTGCTCATCATGCAGTCTATTGAGCACAGTTTGAGTCATAACACTACGTTCTGTGGCTGCACGAAAAGCATTGTTCAACATGGTGGTGTTGCTATCAGGGTTGCTCATTCACTGCAGTAGTTGCCCTTGTGCGGCCTGAGAAAAGCATGTCATCGACGGTTCCTGTCTCTCTGTATCTCCTCGATGTCCGAACAACATCGCTTTGGTTCACTCCGAGACGCTTGGACACTTCCTTTGTTGAGAGTCCTTCCAGTCATAAAGTAACAATGCGGACGCGATCGAACCGTGGTATTGACCGACTAGGCATGGTTGAACTACAGACAACACGAGCCCAACACGAGCCGTGTCGTTTCTTCCTGGTGCAATCACTGGAACAGATCGGCTGTCGGACCACCGCCGTCTAATAGGCGCTGCTCATGTATGGTTGTTTACATCTATGGGCGGATTTAGAGACATCGCTGAACAGTCAAAGGACTGTGTGTGTGAAACAGTATCCACAGTTAACGTCTGTCTTCAGGAGTTCTGGGAACCAGGGTGATGCAAACCTTTTTTTGATATTGTGACTTATCACTTTTGTCACCTCTGGCAGTTTTTGTTTACGTGAACAACACCGAGTCGCACCGTGGTTAGGAATCCCTTTGTATCTGGTTGGAGAAGCGGTGCCTACTAAAACACTGTGTTCTTCAGACTAAATTGCAGGGTATTCACATCTTTAGCTTTTATAGAAAACAGTGCCTACCTCGACAGTAGTTAATATGCTGAATTCGTGTCTTTAAATAAGACCAAAAAGGACTAGTCGCCTTCTCACTTTTGTCGGTTTCATGAAGCAGCCAACACGTAAAGCATGTGTCGTGCAGTGCAGGAACGAGACGTCGCAGGAACGAAACGTTGCAGTAATGAGACGACCAACACCGTGGATCTCGTGTTAGACTCTCAGAGGCAAGCACTTAGAGGTGTAGTAAGAAACTATTATATAGGTCGTAATGATTAGTGTCAGCGAGGCGTGTTTTGCCTTTTGCGTTTACGTGTTGGGAGATGATCTGTCGATTTGTAGTCTGCAACCACACGTCACTATGCTAATGTCATTACTTCTTTTTGTTATTTTTTTCTGTTTTCTGAGTGCTTTAATGATACCTCTCCTGTGGCTAGCTTTTCATCTCAGAGTATCACTTACAATCTATGTCCTCAATGTTTTGTTGGATGTGTTCTTATCAATGCCTTCCATTACAGTTTTTACCTTCTACAGCTCCCACTAGTACAATAGAAGTTATTGCACGATGTGTTAATAGATGTCCTGTCTCTTCTTTTTGTCAGTGTTTTCTGCACATTCATTTCCCCGTTGATTCTTGGGTGAACTCTTCGTTCCTACCTAATTTTTAACATTCTTCTGTAGCTCTGCATCTGAAATGCTTCGTTTTCTCTTCCGATTTTCCCACAGTCTATGTTTCATCTGATTACAGGATTTGCTGAATGGAATGAACTGCCTAATGAGTACAGAATGCGCCGGACACACAGTTTTAATCTGCCAGGAAGTTTCATATCAGCGCACACACCGCTGCAGAGTGAATATCTCATTCTGGAAACTTCCCCCAGGCTGTGGCTAAGCCATGTCTCCGCAATATCCTTTCTTTCAGGTGTGCTAGTTCTGCAAGGTTCGCAGGAGAGCTTCTGTAATGTTTGGAAGGTAGGAGACGAGGTACTGGCAGAAGTAAAGCTATGAGGACGGGGCGTGAGTCGTGCTTGGGTAGCTCAGTTGGTCAGTCTGCTTTCGGCTGCGGTGGGGCGAGGACGTCCGCTGCGCCCCGCCGTGCGCGACCGTGAGCGCTTGCTTGTGTTTACCTTCTTGCGGCGCGAGTTGTATTTGTTCCAAGTTAAGTGCGACTATGGCACACACATGGCGCCACGATACGATCAAAATTACTTTCCAACCAGATCACGCGCGTCCTCGAGCCTATGCAATAGAACAGTTCATACGCGACGATCTACGTTTAGATCCGGCGACTGTCGTCGGAATACATTTTTCTATAACGGCGAGCGTTGTTTATGTGAAAATGACCAGTGCAGAGGTCTGCGCGACAGTGGTGTCTAAATACTCGAACTCAATCAGATTCAAACATTCTGACGGGCATATCGGTGCAGTGACGGTGGATCATGCAGGCATGGGCCTAAGGACTGTAAGGGTTTTTGAGCTCCCCTTCGAGGTTCCAGAGGAAGTTGTGAAGGACGCTTTCCGACCATATGGCAATGTTATCAGCCACGTTGCAGAAAAGTGGCAAACTTTCTCGACGTATAAGGTCTACAATGGTGTGCGCCAAATTAAACTTAAGCTCAAGAAACATGTACCGTCCTATTTGAACATCGGTGGCTGTCGTGCAATCATCATTTCGACGGTCAACCGCGTACCTGTTCTGGATGTGGGCAGGAAGGCCATGTTCGATCGAGCTGCTTACAACGTGGAATTACGCAGATACCAGTGGGAGACTCCGTTTCCCCGACGGGGACGACAATCCTGCCCCTCACGTACGCTCAGACGACGATGCGCACCGTAGATGAGGACGAAACGGGCGATCAGACACATCCATCGACGTCGGAAGTACCAAGGGACGAAGAGGAAGGACCCCCGAAGCCAACCCATATGTCGCCCCCTCCACAGCAACAACAGCAGCAACAGTCCCACGGAATCCAGACGCAACATAACATTCAGAACGCGATGGACGTGGACGCGAACATTGTCCCGACCGCGGCTTTCCTAGCGGAAGGTGATACGACGCTGGATTGCCTCCCACATTCGGGTACGGATGTTCACGTTCGAAAACAACGTTCGCCTCGACGACGCAAGCGACGCCGGCGGACCCCTTCTGACGATTGCCTCCTACACACGGCCGGTCAAGAAGGTGACATCTCATCAGACGGCATGAATGCTGCGCCTGCTGAGGATCTAAGTGGTGTAGACGGTTCACTTGCCCATACTACGAGTGCCCAGTTACTTCTTCCACCACAGACACAGAAGGTCGCATCGATGGATGGCGCTCCGTCTACCTCTACCACAGACGACGTACGTGAGAGAGATTTAGGTGCCGATCAGCAACACAGCATCGTGTTGCACCCACTGTGGTCGGACGATGTTGAGGAACTTCCTGGAGAGGGCACGGGTGACAGGGGAGGGGGTGGCTTTGGGGATGCCACTCCTAGCGTGAAAGACTCATAATTTGTAACGGGTTCAGTGGGTCCGGCATCTCTTGCGGTTAGCTTTGATTGCCATGGCGTCTATCCTAGGTGAAGAGGCTAGGCAGCACACCTTTCGCCTTGCCACCATCAATATCAACGCGATAAGGGCACCACACAAACTGACAATGCTACAACGCATGCTCGTCTCCTTAGCACGTCATCGTTTACAGGGTGCTGTTATACGGTCGCGTGGTCCAGACATGATACAATCAGAAAGGCCATCTATGCACCACGTGCTCATAGAACACAGGAGGCGCCGTAGGGCACTGGTATCCGACATGATAACAGACGACGGACGACACGTAGTAGAACAAGCAGATATAGCAGAAGCCTTCTGTGGGCATTACGCTCAACTTTATTCAGCAGTGCTCCCTGACATGGCGACGGTAGACACCATTTCAGCAGATGTCCACGGTACAGTTCCACCAGACATGGTACCGACTTTACTGGGAGAAGTGACAGAAGAGGAAGTGCTCGACGCCATTGGTAAAGGTGCTCCCCATAAATCACCAGGAATCGATGGATTACCATTAGAGTTCTATCGAGCATTTAAACAACTGTTGGTACCTTGTTGGGTTGCAATTTGTCAGGAATTGATGTCCCCGGTTATAACGTTGCCTGCACCGTTCTTGGAAGGACTGATTGTCCCCATCCATAAGTCGAAGGGGCGGAATCATGTCCGCGATTATCGCCCCTTAACGTTATTGAACAGCGACTTCAAGACCTTTTGGAGGCTGCTATCAGAACGTATTCGCGGCACACTATTGCACGTCCTGTCCAGCGATCAGACGTCCATGGGGGCACCCAACAACATCAGAACCGCGTTATGTTGTTACAGAGATCTCATCTCCCTTGCATGGGTGAGACGTTTACCGGCAGCCCTGACGTCTATCGACTTTAGCCAGGCTTTTGACCGTGTGGGCCACACTTTCTTCACGTCCGTTCTAGGCGCATGGATTACCCCGACTCTTTATCACAGTGTTGACTCGCCTTCTGCATGGGGCTACTTCTCGAGTTCTTGTTACTGGAAGACTGACGGCACCCATGCCGATCCGCCGATCAGTACGACAGGGATATCCATTATCAACATTGTTATTTGCATTGGCCTTAGAACCTCTGTTGTATGGTCTCCGAGACAGGCTCACTGGGATACAGTTCGGCGGTTCTATCTATCGCTGCACCGCATATGCGGATGATTTGATGATCGTCATTTGTGGAGCTGACGATATGGCCGCGGCTTTGGACTGGATTGCAAACTACGGTACAGCTTCCGGTAGCCAAATCAACGTTGACAAGTCTGTCGCCTTGAGCATCGGGATTGGGCTACTGCAGGAACACATTGCCCCCTTACACTTCAGTGATACTATCCGCTGCTTGGGCTTAGATTTCATGAACGACATGCGACGCTCGACGACGCTCAATTATCGACACCTTCTTAACCAAATTAGGGCCGAATTTTCAAATCAGCGCTTGCGATCGTTCAACATCGTTCAGCGGGCGTATTATGCTAATTTATACCTTGCGTCCCGCATACCGCATGTCACCCAAACGTTACCATTTCCGAAACCCTTGGCTCGTAGCATTATGGCAGAGCTGGGATACTTCGTCACCGCTGGTATGTTACTGAAGATCAGGTACGTATCTCTTACCTTCCCCAAGGAAAGAGATGGTTTTGGCCTAGTTAACGTCCATGATAGGGCCATTGCCCTTTATGTTAGTTCACATTTACGTCTGCTGCGCCGTTGTCCTACAAGACACACGAGTTTGCTTCTGACGGCACTACGACCTGCTTCACTAAGAGCGCCGGTGCCACTACAGGACATACCAGGGCCTCTCTTTTATATAGGACGTTTCTATTTAGAACAAAGTTATTGCAGTGTAGCGCTCACGGCACCACAAATGGCCACAACTCGACGCCTATATCATGACATGCTGCAACGCCGCCCCCTAAATGTGGTCGAACTAAAATATCCTGACGTACGGTGGCGCGTGGTGTGGAAGACTGTACACGATGCCATGCTTGATTCCGATGTTGTTTCTCAATGGTACGTAGTCGTTAATGGGAAGCTGGTGACGTAAGAACGTATCTACAATATCCACATAGCAGAATCTCCCAATTGTATGGGTTGTAATACAGTAGATTCTGACGAGCACCGCCTCAGCTGTGGAGAGGCGGAACCGGTTTGGCACCTGGTGCGGCAGATGCTGGCTTATCTCTTGCGAGTTAGGCCGGAGCATATATCTGCACGCACGTTATTGTTTCCGGATGGGACATTTTACCCCAAGACTCGAACCAACTCCGTCACCTGGATACGTGGGCATTCGGTCCATTACCTCTGTCGTGACGGACACAGGAATTTCCTTCTGGCTCTATTTGCAAGAAAGACATCATGCCATTTCCGGGCATACCAGATATCGACAATGCTTCACAAACTACCTGTGGAGTGCCTTTCACAGACCGCCGTGTAGCTGGAATGTTCCAGGCAGTGGCAGATAAGGTCGGAACGAACTGCAGACGCTCATATATTGAACCATATTTATCAGTGGGCGCAGTCGCTGGGATGCCTAACTACGAAGTGGTAGCTTTATTTTCATGTTATTTATGGTTACTATCTTCGATGGTGTCCTCAATCTGTTTTAGTTTTCCAGGCTTGATTAACTATGACTATATAAATAAAAAAAATAAAATAAAATAAATAAATAAAAAAAGTGAGCAGGAGACCTGCGCTCGAATCCAAATAAATACACAGGAACAAAATGAGAACAAAATGAGCAACAAATAAAATATAATAAAGTATTATACCATTTCCTTTCTCCGTTTATTTTTTAATAAAATGTTCAGAGGCATATTTAATTTTTGTTCGTGGGCGGAATCTGAAGTGGTGGCGAACGGCCGTCCTAGTTAGCTTTAGGATGAAAGTGGCAGTGGCACTAGCTTTGTTTTTGTTTTTAGGCTAGATAGGGTTTTGGGGGTAGTATGGGTGATAGGGGCCAACGCCTGAAGTGGAAGAGGTAATTTTCTTTCTTTATTTATAAAAAAAACAAAATAAATAAATAAATAACAAAATAAAAAATAAAAAAGTGGTTAGGAAAAATAAAAATAAAAAGTTGGTTTAAAAAATTAAAAAAGGGGTATGATATAAAACAAAAAAGTAAAAAGATTAATTTTTTTCTTTTCAGAAAATCATCACCACACGTACTGTTTATCAACAACAAAAAAGTGGTTAAGGGGTTAACACAAAAAAAAAGTTGGTAGAGCACTTGCCCGCGAAGGGCAAAGATCCCGAGTTCGAGTCTCGGTCCGGCACACAGTTTTAATCTGGCAGGAAGTTTCATATCAGCGCACACTCCGCTGCAGAGTGAAAATCTCATTCTGGAAATATCCCACAGGCTGTAGCTAAGCCATGTCTCCGCAACATCCTTTCTTTCAGGAGTGCGAGTTAGGCAACGTTCGCAGGAGAGCTTCTGTAAAGTTTGAAAGGTAGGAGACGAGGTACTGCACAAGTAAAGCTGTGAGGGCGGGGCGTGAGTCGTGCTTGGGTAGATCAGTTGTAGAGCACTTTCCCGCGAAAGGCAAAGGTTCCGAGTTCGAGTCTCGGTCCGGCACACAGTTTTAATCTGCCAGGAAGTTTCAAATAAAAGACCATTTGATAAAAGGTAAAATAAGACTAAATCATATTATTGTACGTTGTAGACTGAGCTAAAAACAAACGAATTTAATATTTCTTTTGTAAACCTGATACAAAGAAATAGAAATGAAATAAAACGTATTTATGGTCTACTGTAATCTACATCTACATCGATACTCTGCAAGCCACCTGACGGTGTGTGGCGGAGGGTACGTTGAGTACCTCTGTCGGTTCTCCCTTCTATTCCAGTCTAATATTGTTCGTGGAAAGAAAGATTGTCGGTATGCCTCTGTGTGGGCTATAATCTCTCTGATTTTATCCTCATGGTCTCTTCGCGAGATATACGTAGGAGAGAGCAATATACTGCTTGACTCCTCGGTGCCGGAAGGGGTGGCCGAGCGATTCTAGGCACTACAGTCTGGAACCACGCGACCGTTACGGTCGCAGGTTCGACTCCTGCCTCGGGCATGGATGTGTGTGATGTCCTTAGGTTAGTTAGGTTTAAGTAGTTCTAAGTTCTAGGGGACTGATGACCTTAGAAGTTAAGTCCCATAGTGCTCAGAGCCATTGGAACCATTTTTTTCTTTGACTCCTCTGTGAAGATATTTTCTCTAAACTTCAACAAAAGCTCGTACTGAGCCACTGAGCGTCTCTCTTGCAGAGTCTTCCACTGTAGTTTATCTATCATCTCCGTAGCGCTTTCGCGATTACTAAGTGGTCCTGTAACGAAGCGCGCTGCTCTCCGTTGGATCTTCTCTATCTCTTCTGTCAACCCTATCTGGTACGGATCCCACACCGGTGAACAGTATTCAGGCAGTGGGAAAAAAGTGTACTGTAACCTACTTCCTTTGTTTTCGGACTGCATTTCCTTAGGATTCTTCCAATGAATCTCAGTCTGGCTGCTGCTTTACCGACGATTAATTTTATATGGCCATTCCATTTTAAATCACTACTAATGCCTACTCCCAGATAATTTATGGAATTAACTGCTTCCAGTTGCTGACATGTTAGATTGTAGTTAAATGATAAAGGATCTTTCTTTCTATGTATTCGCAGCGCATTACACTTGTCTACATTGGGATTCAATGCCATTCCCTGCACCATGCGTCAATTCGTTGCAGATCCTCCTGTATTTCAGTACAATTTTCCGTTGTTACATCCTCTCGGTATGCTACAGCATTATCCGCAAAAAGCCTCAGTGAACTTCCGATGTTATCCACAAGGTCATTTGTATATATTGAGAATAGCAACGGTCCTACGACACTCCCCTGCGGCACACCTGAAATCACTCTTACTTCGGAAGACTTCTCTCTATTGAGAATGACTTGCTGCGTTATGTTATCTAGGAACTCTTCAATCCAACCACACAATTGGTCTGATAGTCCATATGCTCTTACTTTGTTCATTAAACGACTGTGGGGGAACTGTATCAAACGCCTTGCGGAAGTCAAGAAACAGGGTATCTACCTGGGAACCTGTGTCTATGACCCTCTGAGTCTCGTCGACGAATAGCGCGATCTGGGTTTCACACGATCGTCTTTTTCGAAACCCATGCTGATTCCTACATAGTAGATTTCTAGTCACCAGAAAAGTCATTATACTCGAACATAATACGTGTTCCAAAATTCTACAACTGATCGACGTTAGAGATATAGGTCTATAGATCTGCACATCTGTTCGACGTCCCTTCTTGTAAACGGGGATGACCTGTGCCCTTTTCCAATCTTTTGGAACGCTACGCTCTTCTAGAGACCTACGGTAAACCGCTGCAAGAAGGGGGGCAAGTTCCTTCGCGTACTCTGTGTAAAATCGAACTGGAATCCCATCAAGTCCAGCGGACTTTCTTCTTTTGAGCGATTTTAATTGTTTTTCTATCCCTCTGTCATCTATTTCGATATCTACGATTCTGACATCTGTGCAACAATCTAGAGAAGGAACTACAGTGCAGTCTTCCTCTGTGAAACAGCTTTGGAAAAAGACATTTAGTATTTCGGCCTTTAGTCTATCTGTTTCAGTACCATTTTGGTCACAGAGTGTCTGGACATGTTGTTTTGATCCACCTACCGCTTTGACATGAGATCAACGTTTCTTAGGATTTTCTGCCAAGTCAATACATAGAATTTTACTTTCGAATTCATTGAACACCTGTCGCATAACCCTCCTCACACTACATTTCGCTTCCTGTAATTTTGGTTTGTCTGCAAGGCTTTGGCTGTATTTATGTTTGCTATGAAGTTCCCTTTGCTTCCGTAGCAGTTTTCTAACGCGGTTGTTGTACCACGGTGGCTCTTTTCCATTTCTTACGATCTTGCTTGGGACATACTCATCTAATGTATATTGTACGATGGTATTGAACTTTGTCCACTGATCCTCAACACTATCTGTACTTGAAATAAAACTTTTGTGTTGAGCCGTCAATTACTCTGAAATCCGCTTTTTGTCACTTTTGCTAAACAGAAAAATCATCCTACCTTTTTTTATATTTCTATTTACGGCTGAAATCATCGATGATTTATGATCGCTGATTCCCTGTTCTGCGTTAACTGTTTTGAATGGTTCGGGTGTGTTAGTCACGAGAAGGTCTACCATGTTATCGCTACGAGTCGGTTCTCTGTTTAACTGCTCAAGGTAGTTTTCAGATAATGCACTTAAAAAAATTTTACTGGATTCTTTGTCCCTGCCACCCGTTCTAAACGTTTGAGTCTCCCAGTCTATATCTGGCAAATTAAAATCTCCACCCAGAACTATAACATGGTCGGGAAATCTACGCGAAATATTTTCCAAATTTTCCTTCAGATGCTCTGCCACAACAGCTGCTAAGCCAGGGGGCCTGTAGAGACATCCAATTACCATGTTTGAGCCTGCTTTAACCGTGACCTTCACCCAAATTATTTCGCATTTCGGACCTCCTTCAATTTCCTTCGATACTATTGCACTTTTTATCGCTATAAACACACCTCCCCTTTCACTGTCCAGCCTGTCTCTGCGGTATACATTCCAGTCTGAGTTTAGAATTTCATTACTGTTTACATCTGGTTTCAGCCAACTTTCCGTCCCTAGTACTATGTGGACATTGTGACCGTTTATTAATGAGAGCAGTTCTGGGACCTTTCTATAGACGCTCCTGCAGTTTACTATTAGCACATGAATATTGTTATTCCCTGTTGCATTTTGCCTACTCCTACCTTGCCGCGTCTCAGGAGGCGTCTTGTCTTGTCTACGGAGGGAATTCTCTAACCTAAAAAACCCACATGTGCACTCTACACGTACTCCGCTACCCTTGTAGCCGCTTCCTGCGTGTAGTGCACGCCTGACCTATTCAGGGGGACCCTACATTTCTCCACCCGGTAGCGGAGGTCGAGAAATTTGCACCCCAGATCTCCACGGAATCGTCTGAGTCTCTGGTTTAAGCCTTCCACTCAGCTCCAAACCAGAGGACCGCGATCGGTTCTGGGAACGATACTACAAATAGTTAGCTCAGATTCCACCCCGCGAGCGCGGCTATCCTCCTTCACCAACTCCGCCAACCGCCTGTCTGAACTGAGGATACCTCTGAACCGAGACGGCAGGAGTCATTGTTGCCGACATGAGCAACAATTTGCAGTCGGGTGCACCCAGTGCTCTCTATCGCCGCCGGCTGGGCCTCCTCCACGTCTCGGATGAGACCCCCCGGCACTCAGACAGAGTGAACACTGGCCTTCTTTACCGACCTTTCCTCTATTTCCCTAAGGGGCTCCATCACCCACCTAACGTTGGAGCTCCCAATCACTGATAAACCCCTCCCCCCGGGTGCCTGCTCGGACCTTGCTGAAGGAGCGGCCACATGTCCACTCACAGGCAGAGCGGGCGATGCCACACGGCCAGCCTCCACATTGACCCTCCGCCTCGTGCGACGCTGAACCCGCCACTCCCCTTGGGGAGAGGGTGGCCCAACCGCGCCCGGTACTCGCGAAGATGTCTCGACAGCAGGGACAGTGGGTGAAGCATGTAACTCCTGGAGTGTACCATGCGACGCACCAGACTCCCCACTGCCGCTACACTCCGAGGCAGCAGCCTGAAGACGGCTGACTGCGGCCATCAACACGTTCAGCTGTTCGCGAACAGCGACCAGCTCCTCCTGCGTCCGTACACAGCAGTCACACATCTTATCCAGTCTAAGAAATCAACAGTTTACTGTAGAGAGTTAATCAGCTTTTAACTGGACTGCTAATTTACTAAAGGCGGCTGGTAGCTGACTAAACTGTGGTTACTAGACACTTCTTGTTGGAAACAGTGAAAATAAGCACTACCTGACTCTGGACTGTATTCAAAACAAACGCAAAATCTATGGAACACTATTACTAGTACTCGAAAATTAAAGCTTCCTAAAAGCAAACGCACCCGGAAAAAGAAGTGACAAGTAAGAAAAACACAGTTAATACTTAAATTTACATAGCTTGCTGCACAGCAGATGTGAAGCAGACGGTAATAACAACGACATGTATAATAATAAATAATTCTCTGTTTAGCTCTGAAATGTAGCTGGGACTATATTTGTGGTTGAAGTAGGCTAATTTACGAAAAAATTCTGTCATTGTTCTTTAAACAATTTTAACTTCACATATAGTTGTCTGAGATATTTTCCTCTGTCCTCTATTGATATAGCTTTGCACTGATTATGTAACCTATTAGTGAAGAAATATTTTAATAACAGCTATCACAATACACTAATGACTTTCCAGACTCAGAGGAAACCATTAAGTGATCAAATACAGTAAATAAAGTCGGTCTAGGTCCCAACATTCAGAACACATCACGTTATAGGCGCAAGAGAAAATTATTCAAAAATATTTCAAATGTTTCTGAGCACTATGGGACTTAACTTCTCAGGTCATCAGTCACCTAGAACTTAGAACTACTTAAACCTAACTAACCTAAGGACATCACACGCACCCTTGCCCGAGGCAGGATTCGAAACTGCGACCGTAGCGGTCCGGCGGTTCCAGACTGTAGCGCCTAGAACCGCTCGGCCACTCCGGCCGGCAGAAAATTATTCTCCCCTTCTGACGTCTGGCAATTAGTTATTACCCATTCTGATATTCTGAACATACACCGGACACGCTTTTGATTTATGGAAAAGAGAAACACTTTTACATTAGTTTTCGACCACAAAACAAAGCTTCTGTTGAAACTTCCTTCTGGAAAACTTCTGTTGCATCAACGAGGTATGTAATGTTTATATAGGTCATTGTGTTGCATCACGTAACTAATAAGCCGTATATGTTGATGTCATAAAGTATGGCGCCCAGTGTTGTTGCCACTCAGAGCGCTCTTAATTCTTACATAGTCTCCCAATGTACCTCTGTGGGGCCTTCAGTGTGTACTAGGACTCGAAGCATACTAAATTTTAGTGACGCAACTCTCTTTTGTCGAGGTAGCGATTGAAGTTTTATCACCACCCCTCGCAAATACGGTAGAGCGGGTGCAATAGCCTGGTATAACTCCGATCTTAAAATTTAAGTTGATAAAGACACTGACATAAGGACTTAGCTAACATAACAAGGAGTTGATAAATGTTCGTCCCTCTGTAGCTGTTATGAGAAGTTAATCTGAAGACAAGCTATATTCGCACAGAATCGGCATGGAAAATAGCGCACCAAGCAATTAAGATCGTTGCGAGACGGCACGCCCGCCCGCGTAGGGCAACGCGCTGGCGACGCAAGTGGCCAGGTAGCGAGCGACTGTCTGCCGCCGCGGATCGCCTGTGGGTCCGTCTGTGGCCATTTGCATAATGCTGCTTAAGAATATCGGTTAATAACGCGACGAGACATACTGTACTATTGTCTAATGCTACTCCTCCTCGTCGGCGTCTCCCACATTAAATGTTAATTGGTCTTTGTTCCCGGCGCGGCCGCCTCTCTGTGCGCCATAATATGAATGGACGTTAATTGCTGTCGTGTCTGATAAATTCGTCGCTGTCGCGCGCCTACCTGCGTGGGTGTGGCGGCCGGTGGAGCCGTCTTCATCGCTGTGCTCCCTCCTCACCTCTCTCTCACCTCGTCCGCTCCTTGCAAGCGCTTTGCCTGGGATGACCGTGTAACAAGTCGGGAAGGACGACACGGTAACACCATTTCTCCTCGTTTGTAGTGGCGCTAACGGATTCACAATTTCCGGTGGACGGTGAGGAGAGGCACATTCTTATCCGGCATCATGTACGTATTACACCTCGAAAAATAAAGTCTTCCAAGAAATGAAAACATATCTCTGCTACACTCGTTGAATTCACTATGTTTGCAAGATGAGTTTCGATAAAATGCTGCCATCATTAAGTATTCTTCTTATGCGCTAAGATACAACTCGACCCTCCTATCTGTATGTGTGGAAGACGTAAAAGACCTCCTGGGGGAAATGGACAGTACATTAAGCAGGAGACTTAAGGATAAGCGAAGCGAAGTTGAGAGTAGTGATAGGTAAGAATAAGAACTTTCTTACCATCAAAACTGCACACGTCACAGTACTAGAAAAACTAATAACAATAATAATAATAATGGCGAGTGAGGAGGGCCTCCCGTCGGGTAGACCGCTCGCCTGATGCAAGTCTTTCGATTTGACGCCACTTCGGCGACTTGCCTGTCGATGGGGATGAAATGGTGATGGTTAGGATAACACAACACCAAGTCCCTTGGCGGAGAAAATCTCCGACCCAGCCGGGAATCGAACCCGGGCCCTTAGGATTGCCAGTCTGTCGCGCTGACCACTTTTTTTTTTTTTTTTTTTTTTTGTTGGTTTTCGTTCGTTGCATCTGCTCGGGGCGGACATCGGAAGACACCAGATTCAGTTCGTGGTTGATCCATTAACTCAGTTTTTTTTATTATAGAGGGCAGCTAACCCTCTGACCGAACTCGCTGAGTTACCGTGCCGGCATCACTCAGCTACCGGGGGCGGACATTCGAAGAACTGAAAGAATTACATGATCAAGGAAGTAAGATAACACACTATGACCGAAGCAAGGAAGGTGCTAGGAGTAGCTTGTCAAGACAAATAAAGCTTTGTTTCGACAATACAGCTCCTCTGGTACCGGAAACGCTCCTGAAGCTGCGCGTACGGAAACGGAGGACCACCTTAAGTCAGAAGAAAAAGAAACTTGAAGCATTTGATGTGTTGTAAGACTGAATGACGTTAAAAATTGACAGGACCGATTCAATGTGCTGTGCAGTAATACGAAAAATAGTAGGCGAGAAAGAAGTCTACCAGAAGACTCTAATCGGAAGAAAGGAGAGGTTAGTAGAACATCTTCTATAACATTTTGGAATTACCTGTGTGTCGGAAGGAACTCTAGAGGGAGAAAATAGTAGTGACAGATAACGTATAGAATATCTAAAACAGACTACAGATCCTATCCGGTGTAGTAGTTTCGTAGAGATGAAACGATTGGCAGAAGATAAAAAATTATGGAGGATGACGTCACACCAGTCACAACATTGCTGGGAAAGAAATTTGGGGAATAACTCACATCTGAATACGACAGACGTGAATTGCCGCGGTTTTGGGCCCTCCTCCTTTCTACCACAGTTACCATAAGTCAATACCAGCTTGTAATTGAGTGGTGTGCCTCAGGGTTTCTGTCAGCTTTCTTCTCGTGGTCGTTTGCAATCCAGCACTGAGTCTGTGTTCTTCGATGAGTGCTGTTCCTTATCTTCAGTTTGAGTCAATCAACTAATTAGCTACACTACTGAACATACTATTTTTTGTCCTCTTCAGTAACTATACTTCAAAGTAGTTTTTTTTTTACAGGCTAGCAGTTTTTATATAAAGATTCGTCCATGGAGTAAAATAAATTGTCCAGTGGAAAAGATTTTGCGTTAAATGGTTCAAATGGCTCTGAGCATTATGGGACTTAACTTCTGAGGTCATCAGTTCCCTAGACTTAGAACTACTCAAACTTAACTAACCTAAAGACATCACACACATCCATGCCCGAGGCAGGATTCGAACCTGCGACCGTAGCAGTCACGAGGTTCCGGACTGAAGCGCCTAGAACCGCTCGTCCACCGCGGCCGTCTTTGCGTTAGATATAAAATATGCTTTACTGTGAGACATTTTGGTGAATGAGAAAAAATTTTTGATGATGCATAGTGAACTCCTTTCTGAGGCCATGACAGGTGAAATACTGAGCAATAAAGCTCTTTGTCTGGTCTAATGTTGTAGGCATGAACATCGCTATTCTTGAGAAATTATGATGGGCCATGAGGAACTTCATTAGCGTTAATAAATATTGTGGTGGTGCAGCTGAAACTCCTTGTAGAGCTACCTAAAAAACTACTGTGGGTGAACACAGCATATTATTATTACAGCCCACTTTTATCCAATTAATACTTCCTTTCTAATTAGTGTTACCACAGAATGTTATACCATATGGCATTACTGAGTAGAAATATTTGTAATATATTAAGAGGCTGATTCGGTTGCTTCTGAAAATACCAGTTATACGAAGAGCAAAAATAGCTGAACTGTCTGAGCAACAAAGCAATATACTTTTTCAATACAAGTTTTCAGCGAAACGTACACCAAAAAAATTGGAATTTCTGTTCCTGTTCAAATGCTACATTAATTGTTGGTATTACTGTATGTTTTGTACAGAACAGTGTACAGTGAGTTTTCTCAAAACTAAGAGACGTTTATTTCTAGAAAATCACTTAATATTTCATAGATTTTCAGAAAACCACTTAACGTTTGAACCACTTAAACATCATTAGCAATTTCTTTAATTGCTTGCCGACCCGCGTGGCCGTGCGGTTCTAGGCGCTTCAGTCTGGAACTTCGTGACTGCTACGGTCGCAGGTTCGAATCCTGCCTAGGGTATGGATGTGTGTGATGTCCTTAGGTTAGTTAGGTTTAAGTAGTTCTAAGTTCTAGGGGACTGATGACCACAGATGTTAAGTCCTATAGTGCTCAGACCATTTGAACCATTTTTTTCAACTGCTTTCTGCCTAAAGGGATTTATTATAAAACTAGTATTGTCTACAAACAGGACAAATTCTGTTTGTAAAAGTCAGTCGTATGTACAAGGGATAGGAATGAACCGTGTGCTGCTGCGTGACTTCTTCCAACGTTGAATTATTTAGCACAACTTTTCGTATGAGGGTCACTCAAAAAGAAATGCACACTATTTTTTTTAAATCCATCTTTTATTCTACATGTTTGAAAGTTTTACAGTGTATAGATACATCCTTTAGGAACAATATTTTAATTTCTCCACATAATTTTCATCCCTCTCAACTGCCTTACGCCATCTTGGAACTAGCACCTGTATACCCGCATGGTAAAATTCTGGACCAACCTGTTGGAGCCACTGTTTGGCAGCGTGCACAACGGAGTCATCATTTTCAAACCTTGTTCCACTAAGAGAGCCTTTCAGTTTCCCAGAGAGATGATAGTCACATGGAGCCACGTCGGGACTGTAAGGCGGGTGTTTCAGTTGTCCATCCGAGTTTTGTGATCGCTTCCAAGGTTCTTATACTGACATGTGGCCGTGCATTGTCGTGTAAGAGCAAAACATCCTGCTTTTGCCGATGTGGTCGAACGCGACTCAGTCGAGCTTGAAGTTTCTTCAGTGTCGTCACATATGCATAAGAATTCATGGTGGTTCCACTTAGCATGATGTCCACAAGCAAGAGTCCTTCGGAATCGAAAAACCCCGTAGCCATAACGTTTCCAGCAGAAGGTGTGGTTTTGAATTTTCTTCTCTTGGGTGAATTTGCCTGATGCCACTCCATTGATTGCCTCTTCGTATCTGGTGAAAAATGATGGAGCCATGTTTCATCACCTGTCAAAATTCTTCCAAGAAATTCATCTCCACCACTCTCATACTGTTCCAAAAATTTCGCTGCATACCGTTTTTCTTGTTTCTTTGTGAGCCACTGTCAACATCCTGGGAACCCACCTGGCACAAACCTTTTTTAACGCCAACACTTTCAGTATTCCGCAAACTCTTCCTTCCCTCATCCCAACGTAGCGTGACATTTCGTTCACTGTGATGCGTCTGTCAGCAGTCACCAATTCGTTAACTCTCTGGACATTGTCTGGAGTGTGTGCAGTACGAGGCCTGCCGCTGCGAGGACAATCCTCAATATTGCCGTGCGCGCTTTCATCACGTAACCTGCTTGCCCACCGACTAACTGTACTGCGATCGACAGCAGCATCTCCATACACCTTTTTCAACGTCTTGAGGATGGTTCCCACTGTCTCGTTTTCACAGCACAGGAATTCTATGACAGCACGTTGCTTCTGACGAACGTCAAGTGTAGCAGCCACCTTGAAGATTTGCTGTGACGGCGCCGCTCACGGGAACAGGTTGACCTTAGTTTGAAAACAAGCGGAAAGGATGTATCTACACACTGCAAAACTTTCACACATGCAGGATGAAAACTGTATTTTTACAAAAATAGTGTGAATTTCTTTTGGAGTGACTTTCGTATTATGGTTGTTAAATACGATTCAAACCAGTTGATTGTAAAGTGAGCAGTTCCTTAAAAATTTCTATTTTTCTAAAAGAGTAATATGAGGCATGGAATAAAACGCCTTAGACACACCACAAAAATAAACAAATAAAAGAACTAGCGACATTTTATTATTTAATGGTGGCGCTATTTCATTATGTTTCATGCAAGGTTGAGTGTGTGCTACTTGTTAATTATAATATTGCATTGTTTTAGGAAATTTTAGTTCGTCTTCGTGTCTGGTCTGTGTGTCTGAGTGCTGGGTGGAGTAATTTCCTAGCATAGATACACCAAAAGCAGTGCAGTGAGCACATCGTCAGTCTTGAATCGTGTCGCTAATAACTGAAACCGATAAATACCTCGTAAGTACAGTAACTGGTTTTGTAACGTGTGTATGATCTTCATTACAGCATACTCTCGGAAAATAAGCACAGCAGATTTCTCTTGGGAACAGCCGAGGAGGTATTTGAAGGATAATTTGTGGTTCCAATGTGGAATACTGTTGGTCGTTGGCAGTGCGCCTCCATACAGACATCCAATTAACATCACAATCAGATGGTGAGACTCTCGGCATGACCACGAAATTTATGGCTGGTTTGCCATTGGTTTTGAACCACGTCATTTTACCACCATCGTGCCAGCAATATATTCATAAGTGAATCACAGTGCACACATTTGCGCTATAGGTCAGTTAGTAACTAAGTTTTCCACGTATGTGTGTGAATATGTACTTCAAATTACATGTTCACTTCAGTTCATGTTACTCGTGGTCTACGGCTCATACACACATTACCACCATTACCACCATCACTGCTGGATACATGTGTGTTCTAGACATCTGCGTACATAACGCTCTTCAGATAGTCATATTCTGGTTTTTCCTGCTTTTATACATCTCACCCCCCCCCCCCCCATGAACCATGGACCTTGCCGTTGGTGGGGAGGCTTGCGTGCCTCAGCGATACAGATAGCCGCACCGTAGGTACAACCACAACGGAGGGGTATCTGTTGAGAGGCCAGACAAACGTGTGGTTCCTGAAGAGGGGCAGCAGCCTTTTCAGTAGTTGCAAGGGCAACAGTCTGGATGACTGACTGATCTGGCCTTGTAACAATAACCAAAACGGCTTTGCTGTGCTGGTACTGCGAACGGCTGAAAGCAAGGGGAAACTACGGCCGTAATTTTTCCCGAGGGCATGCAGCTTTACTGTATGATTAAATGATGATGGCGTCCTCTTGGGTAAAATATTCCGGAGGTAAAATAGTCCCCCATTCGGATCTCCGGGCGGGGACTACTCAAGAGGATGTCGTTATCAGGAGAAAGAAAACTGGCGTTCTACGGATCGGAGCGTGGAATGTCAGACCCCTTAATCGGGCAGGTAGGTTAGAAAATTTAAAAAGGGAAATGGATAGGTAAAAGTTAGATATATTGGGAATTAGTGAAGTTCGGTGGCAGGAGGAACAAGACTTTTGGTCAGGTGACTACAGGGTTATAAACACAAAGTCCAATAGGGGTAATGCAGGAGTAGGTTTAATAATGAATAGGAAAATAGGAATGCGGGTAAGCTACTACAAACAGCATAGTGAACGCATTATTGTTTATATGCCAACTAGCTCTGCAGATGACGAAGAAATTGAAGAAATGTATGATGAAATAAAAGAAATTATTCAGGTAGTGAAGGGAGACGAAAATTTAATAGTCATGGGTGACTGGAATTCGAGTGTAGGAAAAGGGAGAGAAGGAAACGTAGTAGGTGAATATGGATTGGGGGACAGAAATGAAAGAGGAAGCCGCCTGATAGAATTTTGCACAGAGAAAACTTAATCATAGCTAACACTTGGTTTAAGAATCATGATAGAAGGTTGTATACATGGAAGAACCCTGGAGATACTAGAAGGTATCAGATAGATTATATAATGGTAAGACAGAGATTTAGGAACCAGGTTTTAAATTGTAAGACGTTTCCAGGGGCAGATGTGGACTCTGACCACAATCTATTGGTTATGACCTGTAGATTAAAACTGAAGAAACTGCAAAAAGGTGGGAATTTAAGGAGGTGGGACCTGGATAAACTGAAAGAACCAGAGGTTGTACAGAGTTTCAGGGAGAGCATAAGGGAACAATTGATAGGAATGGGGGAAAGAAATACAGTAGAAGAAGAATGGGTAGCTCTGAGGGATGAAGTAGTGAAGGCAGCAGACGATCAAGTAGGTAAAAAGAAGAGAGTTAGTACAAATCCGTGGGTAACAGAAGAAATATTGAATTTAATTGATGAAAGGAGAAAATATAAAAATGCAGTAAATGAAGCAGGCAAAAAGGAATACAAACGTCTCAAAAATGAGATCGACAGGAAGTGCAAAATGGCTAAGCAGGGATGGGTAGAGGACAAATGTAAGGATGGAGAGGCTTATCTCACTAGGGGTAAGATAGATACTGCCTACAGGAAAATTAAAGAGACCTTTGGAGATAAGAGAACCACATGTATGAACATCAAGAGCTCAGATGGAAACCCAGTTCTAAGCAAAGAAGGGAAAGCAGAAAGGTGGAAGGAGTATATAGAGGGTCTATACAAGGGCGATGCACTTGAGGACAATATTATGGAAATGGAAGAGGATGTAGATGAAGATGAAATGGGAGATACGATACTGCGTGAAGAGTTTGACAGAGCACTGAAGGACCTCAGTCGAAACAAGGCCGCCGGAGTAGACAACATTCCATTGGAACTACTGACGGCCTTGGGAGAGCCAGTCCTGACAAAACTCTACCATCTGGAGAGAAAGATGTATGAAACAGGCGAAATACCCTCAGACTTCAAGAAGAATATAATAATTCCAATCCCAAAGAAAGCAGGTGTTGACAGATGTGAAAATTATCGAACAATCAGTTTAATAAGCCACAGCTGCAAATTACTAACACGAATTCTTTACGGACGAATGGAAAAACTAGTAGAAGCCGACCTCGGGGAAGATCAGTTTGGATTCCGTAGAAATACTGGAACACGTGAGGCAATACTGACCTTACGACTTATCTTAGAAGAAAGATTAAGGAAAGGCAAACCTACGTTTCTAGCATTTGTAGACTTAGAGAAAGCTTTTGACAATGTTGACTGGAATACTCTCTTTCAAATTCTAAAGGTGGCAGGGGTAAAATACAAGGAGCGAAAGGCTATTTACAACTTGTACAGAAACCAGATGGCAGTTATAAGAGTTGAGGGACATGAAAGGGAAGCAGTGGTTGGGAAGGGAGTAAGACAGGGTTTTAGCCTCTCCCCGATGTTATTCAATCTCTATATTGAGCAAGCAGTAAAGGAAACAAAAGAAAAATTTGGAGTAGGTATTAAAATGCATGGAGAAGAAATAAAAACTTTGAGGTTCGCCGATGACATTGTAATTCTGGCAGAGACAGCAAAGGACTTGGAAGAGCAGTTGAACGGAATGGATGGTGTCTTGAAGGGAGGATATAAGATGAACATCAACAAAAGCAAAACGAGGATAATGGAATGTAGTCGAGTTAAGTCGGGTGATGCTGAGGGTATTAGATTAGGAAATGAGACACTTAAAGTAGTAAAGGAGTTTTGATATTTGGGGAGCAAAATAACTGATGATGGACGAAGTAGAGAGGATATAAAATGTAGACTGGCAATGGCAAGGAAAGCGTTTCTGAAGAAGAGAAATTTGTTAACATCGAGTATAGATTTAAGTGTCAGGAAGTTATTTCTGAAAGTATTTGTATGGAGTGTAGCCATGTATGGAAGTGAAACATGGACGGTAAATAGTTTGGACAAGAAGAGAATAGAAGCTTTTGAAATGTGGTGCTACAGAAGAATGCTGAAGATTAGATGGGTAGATCACATAACTAATGAGGAAGTATTGAATAGGATTGGGGAGAAGAGAAGTTTGTGGCACAACTTGACCAGAAGAAGGGATCGGTTGGTAGGACATGTTCTGAGGCATCAAGGGATCACCAATTTAGTATTGGAGGGCAGTGTGGAGGGTAAAAATCATAGGGGGAGACCAAGAGATGAATACACTAAGCAGATTCAGAAGGATGTAGGTTGCAGTAGGTACTGGGAGATGAAGAAGCTTGCACTGGATAGAGTAGCATGGAGAGCTGCATCAAACCAGTCTCAGGACTGAAGACCACAACAACAACAACATAAATCTCACCACTTCGCCTTCGATAAATCGCCCTCTACGTCTTTTATTATCACAAAGGAAGGAAGGAATGAAAGAAGATTAGGGTTAAAACGTCCCTTGGGCAATGAGGTCATTAGATACGGAGCACAAGCTCGGAAAGTTCGAGGGATGGGGATGGAATTCGGATGTGCCCTTTCAAAGGTAGCATCCCAGCATTTGCGTGGAGAGATTTAGAGAAACCACGGAAAACATAAATCGGGATGACTCGGCGCGGATTTGAACCATAGTCCTTCCAAATGCAACTGCAGTGAGCTAACCTCAGCAACTCGATCGGTATTTTCATGTCACGAGGAGTGCAACTGAGAGTCCCCTAGTCCATCTCTCACCATTTCGTCTATCTATATGTCCAGGCAAGGCCATCTCCCCCTGTTTCGTAACAATCACTCTCATCCCCTCAACCATCTTTTATCTTAGCTATACCTTCGTTTTTGTGCTACAGCTCTCCATTGTATTATTGATAATCCGTAGTGCTTGTACTCTCAGTGGATTTAAAGTCCATGTTGCACTTTCGTTAGGACCGTCAGAATTTGCTTCTGAATACAACACTGTTTCCCAAATGAACTTCAGGCAACGTTTAACCTCCTGCCCAATGCTTTTTATGTACAGGTGTCCTAAGCACACAAATTAGTTAATTGTTTCCATTACTCGATCACTAATCCTTACTCTCCTTCTATCCACGTTTCAGCTGTACGTTATTTTGGTCTTATTGTAATAAATCTTTCGACGCACGTGTAACTTCAGGCAGCGTAACTCACTACACGGAAGTATCCAGTATTTGAGAATGAGTGCACTCAGCGACTTCCGGCAGTTTTGAGACGTAATTACAAATTTTTTCTAAATTTTTCCTTACTGACACCTCCTACAAAATAATGGAAGCAACAAAAAGTTTACAGCTTAATAAATTTTCGTTATTCATGTAGTAAAATTTCAGCATCAGGCTGTTATTTATTTACTACTGACTCTATTCGTAACACATTTTCCAGGCAGTATCCACACATTCCACTCAATGTACCTGCAAAATTATACCATTGCACGAGATATAAACTGAAGAGCCAGAGAAACTAGTACACCTTCCTAATATCGTGCAGGGCCCCGGCGCAAGTAGAAGTGCCGCAACACAACTTTCCATGGACTCGACTGATATCTGAAGTAGTGCTGGAGGGAATTGACACCAAGAATTCTACAGGGCTGTTCATAAATCCTTAAGAGTCCGGGAGGGGGGGGGGGGGACACATCTCTTCTAAACAGCACGTTGAAAGGCATCCCAGATATGCTGGTGGCCAGCGGAAGTGTCTAAAGTCAGAAGAGTGTTACTGAAGCCACTCTGTAGCAATTCTAGACGTGTGGGATGTCGCATTCCCCTGCTGGAATTGCCCAAATCCGTCTGAATGCACAACGGATATGAAATGATGCAGGTGATCAGACAGGATGCTTACATACGTGTCATCTTTCAGTGGCGTATCTAGACGTATCAGGGGTCCCATATCACTCCAACTACACACGCTCCTCACCATTACAGAGCGTCCACCAGCTTGGACAATCCCCTGCTCACATGCAGGGTCCTCGGATTCATGAGGTTATTTCCATACCCGAACACGTCCATCTGCTGGATACAATTTGAGGCGAGACTGATCCGACCAGGCAATATGTTTTCAGTCATCAACAGTCCAATGTCGGTATTGACGGGCCGAGAAGTGACGTAAAGCTCTGTGGCGTGCAATCATAAAGGGTACACGAGTGGGTCTTCGGCTCAGAAAGGCCGTATCGATGATATGTAGTTGAACGGTTCTCCTGCTGACACTTTTTGATGGCCCAGCATTGAAATCAGAAGCAATTTGCGGGAGTATTGCACTTCTATCACGTTGAACGATTCTCTTCAGTCGTCGTTGGTCCCGTTCTTGTAGCATGTCAGCAGGGACCGTTCAAGCTCATGGAGGCTCTGTGATGGTACAGGGCGTGAGCAGTTGGAGTGATATGAGACCCCTGATACGTCTAGATACGACTCTGAGAGGTGACACGTATGCTAGCATCCTTTCTGATCACCTGCATGCATTCATGTTCTGTGTGCATTCCGTCGGATTTGGGCAATTCCATCAGGACAATGCGACATGAACATTGTTGAGCATATCTGGGATGTCTTGCAACGTGCTGTCCAGAAGAGATCTCCAGCCTCTAGTACTCTCACGGATTTATGGACAGGCCTGCAAAAATGATGGTATCAATTCCCTGCAGCACTACTTCAGACATTAGTCGAGTCCATGCCACGTCATGTAGCGGCACTTCTGCGTGCTGGCGGGGTCCTTCATGATATTAGGCAGGTATACCAGTGCTCTGGCTATTCAGTGTATATCCCATTATTAATATATATCCGATTTTTAAGTTTTATTTGTATCCCCGATCCACCTACCTCAGCCTGTTAATTAATCAGGGACATCTTGAAACAAGGTACGTAGCCGACGCTCACCAAGGTCGATATTGGGGGTTATATTAATTTAACAGTTTTCCCTGTTTTATGCTTCTCTATAATTTTTCTAGTTGTGGTATTCACGTAGAAGCTTTTTCTCGTATTTAATAGATTTACTACAAATTAAGCACTTAATCATTTATGCAGATGTACCATGTACATGTTTAAAATTCTTAACATAGCCCTCTGATTGATATCTGAACGTGGAAAAGACAGTGCTTTGCTAGTCAGACAATGGAAGTCGGTTCTATTGTTCGCAACGAACATTCAATTACCTTCTCTTAGTGAAGTTATTGCGCCAGCGTCGAGACATGCAGGAAGAGAGGTACAATTTTCGTGTCATACAGACTGATATAAATCCATAAAGCAGAATCTCTGTTACGCATACCAACTCCTAAGCAGTCAGGAGTATCACTATTTTGAAAATTACTGATTATTACTTGTCTTCCCTTATTAAAGAATTATGGATTGTCATTCTGAAGCACTCATTACCTATACAGAACTATCAAACTTATTTACGAATGTTTCAAGGAAACTTATCGAAAAACTTGACTTAGAATTTAACTATCCTAATTTGGGTCTTCCCTAGCTTCCAAATTATTTGTGTATGAAGTGCATTCATTTATCTTTTAATAATCTTCTCTATGTTAATTTTCATTTTATGTTTAATATGAACTAACCTTAGTTTCTAAAAATCTGTGTTTAATATGCCAAATTCTGTGACACGGTGTCATTGACACAGAAGCCAAATTGAATGGAAGTAGTTTCTGTTGGTTTTAGGAGGTTGTGCCATGTATCCAGCACGTTATTACAAATGTGGTACTTTCCATGATCAAGTAAATTGTGTAAAAACTTCCGACAGGGTGACGGCACTGTATTTTAAGTAAAACTTTATTTTATTGTTTTAACTGTTTTAGCCACATTCGTCTCTATTTTACCAAGAGCGTGAATAGCCTCACTTTTGATCTCCCTATGTCCGCCGACAAATGTACACCCACCCACCCATCCATCCACCCACCCACACACCCACCCACCCACCCACACACACACACACACACGTTAACACATTATGGCAAGTGACAACAGAGAGTAGTTCTTTCCGTTTGTAGAGAGACAGAGTGGTAAAAACTATGATGGCTAGAATAAACGTAATTCATTAATTTTTATTAACTGGGACACGCTTCCTAAAGTTCCGCAAAATTACATTTCCATACTCACACACGTAAAATAACTGCTACTTGGGAGCAAATTTTCATTTAGCTATTATTCTGTGTATAATGCGTCGTCACGAAGGGGTGAGTGCGGATTCCCATCAACCTCTAAGCTGGAGGCTATCTCACTCCATCAACATCAGCCTCAGCATCAGCATTTGCAGGTCGTTTCATGGCTGACGCTGATCATACTGAATTGAGTAGGGGCTGTGCAGTGTTGATTACATAAACACAGGGTGATCACCTAAAACTTGCACCACAGATATTGCGGGAATGGAAAGTACAACTGATATGCGGTTTTCACAGAACTGATTAATAGGGGCTCGTACTTTTCGCGAATAACCACCATTGTAGTAATACACAGAAAATGTATTTTTTGTGCAAACGTACACTTTTTAAATGGAACAATGCCTGTTGACATTAACGAACTAAAAGTAGGGTGAATTAGAATGTCAGTGGTGTTTTTTGCAGGATTCTAATGCGAGTAGCTTACGAGATATCGTATTTTCGGAAGTATCCATACCGACGCTTGTTTGTTCCATTCAGTCTGCGTAGTTGCAAGGTACGATATTGTTTTATTTACTTGCAGTGTGTTTGAGTGTTCCTTGAATGCATTGTCACTTGCTAGGCATTTAGTGTGTGACAGGCCAAGCCGTAGGTCTTGAAAGGTTGATGAGATTTACCAATGTGAAAGAAACTGACATGCTCACCGTGTATGGAATCTGCAGGAAGAATGTTCGTTCTACTACGATACATTAGGCAAGATACACCAGTCTTGGCATTACTTATCGACATCTTCAATCCGTTACGTTGAAGTGGTTGTGTAACACCTAGATAAAGTAACAGAAGGCAACAAGCGATGATAGCGAGGGAAATAAGTGTTCTTGCTGTTGTTGCAGTTGATACACTTGTTAGCTTCCGCTCAATCGCACGAGGAAGTAGCATGAGTCAGCCATGTGTGCTGCATCTTCTCCATCGACATACGTTCCATCCCTATCAACGATTATGAGAGCCGTGTTACCTTCTGTACATGGGCATTAAGACATAAACCAGGTGTGTCATGCATCTTGTTTAGTGATGAAGCCACATTTACCAGTCATGGCCAGGTAAACCGCCGAAACACGCATTATTGGTCTGTTGATAGTCTCCGCTGGCTTCGCCAGGTGGAACGACAGCGTCCCTGGAGGGTAAACGTGTGGTATGAGATAGTCAACCATCAGTTCATGGGCCTGCTTTTCATAGACGGGATACGGAATGCACACAAGTATCGCAGCCTCCTAGCACATCATATTCCATGGATGCTGGAAGGCGTCCCTCTGCGGTCTAGGAGGAACCTGTGGTGCCAACATGATGACTGTCCAGCCAATAGTGCGCGAAGTACTACAGCATGTCTTCATAATTGTTTTCAGATCGTTGGATTGGACTTGGAGGACCTGTACGTTGGCCGGCACCTTCCCCGGATTTGACGCCTATAGACTTTTTTCTGTGGGAAAAGCTGAAAGACGCTGTCTACAAGGACATACCAACTACACACTCGGCATTACAGCAGCCTGCTCGGCCATCTCTGCAGAAATGCTAGCACGTGTGCAGCAGCCGATCCATAGCGGACTGGAATCATGTAAAAATGGCTCTGAGCACTATGGGACTCAACTGCTGTGGTCATCAGTCCCCTAGAACTTAGAACTACTTAAACCTAACTAACCTAAGGACATCACACACATCCATGCCCGAGGCAGGATTCGAACCTGCGACCGTAGCAGTCGCACGGTTCCGGACTGCGCGCCTAGAACCGCGAGACCACCGCGGCCGGCCTGGAATCATGTACTCGTATTGCCGTTACCGGTGGTCATTTTGAACACAACCTCTGATGCTCAGTTGCCACCTTACTGGCCAGAAGCTACGTAACTAGTCCACTTGTGTTATTCTTTAGTATGTGCTACCTATGGTTTTATGTAAGTGTCGTTAACGACTCGCACTAGAATCCTGCAACAAACCCCCACTCATATTTCGTTTTACCCAACTTGTAGTTTTTTAATGTCAATAGGCACTGTTCGGTTGGAAAACGTGTATATTTGCACAAAAAGTACATTTTCTAAGTATTATTACAATCTGTTGACTCTCTAACAATACGAGCCCATGACTACGAATCCACTCTGCGAAATCAGCATATCAATAGCGCTTTTCATTTCCGCGATTTTTGCAGTGCGTGTTTTAGTTGATTCACCCTGTATAGGTGATGGCGAGTATGCACGCGCATCTAGCTATGGATACACGTGTGCCGAGAGAGATTATTTCATCATCTTCAGATAAGCTGCTGCTCCCCTGCAAATAGCTGTGCGGTGGTGCTTCTTTCTGACACTTGTCGCCGACCCCTGTAAGACCGAGACTTGTTACGCATCCCTACAACAAACTAAAACATAACCCACTTTCTGCGATATTGGTAGGACCAGAAGTTGTCACGCAATACCACAACCGTCTGTAAAGAAAACAGTGGTATCATCCATTTTATTTTTTCCGCAACTGTCAAGGAACTAAGTATAGCCACCTGCATTGGAAAATTAGCTGAGAAGCCACAGTAATGTCGTTGTGGAACACGAGTTCAAGGAGATTCGGCAGGGTTCTTCTGGTTACCTGCGACACTGTGCCTGCTAAGACCTGCTAGTACAACTTGATAACAGACAAGTCGGCAAGGTTCTTATTCCTATCAACCAAGGCTGCACAGTATCTGTAGGAGACTTGGATGTTGTATGTACATCAACAAATGTATTAGACGATTAGTTACAATGGTTCAAATGGCTCTAAGCACTATGGCACTTAACATCTGAGGCCATCAGTCCCCTAGATTTAAAACTACTTAAACCTAACCAACCAAAGGACATCACACACATTCATGTCTGAGGGAGGGTTCGAACCTGCGACCATAGCAACAGCGCGGTTCATGACTGAAGCGCCTAGAACCGCTCGTCCACAGCGGCCGGCTTGGACGATTGGCATTTCATCATATGCAGAGATGATCGATAGGTCCTCTGACACTTCAATCATTGCAGACGAAGTCTCCTAATCTTCATGGGAAGCACAGGCAATTGTAATCCATATTTACCTGAAGCCTGTAAGTGAGAGGATTGAAAATGTTAAGCGAATAAATAAATCTAAAGTTCTTTTTTTTTAAAAAAAGGAAATAATTTAATTAGTGATAAGCAAATTCAGTAGTAGATGTACGTTTTCCGAAGCATTCATAAACTCATGTCCACATTTCCTCTTCAGCTGCTTAAGGGTAGGATATCCTTGTGTTTCGTGATCTTGAATAGGTGCACTTTTAAAAATGTGTTGAAACCAGATAATCTAACGATTTTTGATGTAAACTAAGTTGTCTTCATGATCCTAAGTTCAGAGCGTTGAAACCGTACCTTCATAAGCCACTCTGTCATCATCCAGGGTTTTGTATGGTAAAAACCTGTCAGCCCCACCGTTGCTTTCTGAGTTTTAGCACATCACACTGATATGGTTCAAATGGCTCTGAGCACTATGGGACTGAACATCTATGGTCATCAGTCCCCTAGAACTTAGAACGACTTAAACCTAACTAACCTAAGGACAGCACACAGCACCCAGTCATCAGGAGGCAGAGAAAATCCCTGACCCCGCCGGGAATCGAACCCGGGAACCCGGGCGCGGGAAGCGAGAACGCTACCGCACGACCACGAGCTGCGGACACATCACACTTAGCTAAGCGGTTTTACTGAAGCAACGATTATTTAATACCTCATTAATACTTGTTTGTAATGTGATGAACAAAACGGTTTATAAACAAATTATCCAAATTTATCATAAAACCTTTGCCTATCCACGATGGTCTTCGCTTTTTGAGGCATCATTGTAATATACTCACAGCTTGTGAAATATTTCTACATTCATACTACTTATTGTACAACTCCTGCTGGTGGCGAGTAGTTTCACATGGTAATGCAGTAAGAATGGGTACAGTACGGTACACGCAGGGAAGTTTTGAGATGATTCGAATTCAATACATACGTCAACAGTTCTCGTATGCACCGCCTTTCATTCCTTTGAACAATCTATGACCACTATAGGTGATACTACCTTAAACTTCTGTATGTGTAGTGCGCTGCTGAAATGAATATCAATCTCACAGTAAGATGGGTGAAAGCTTGCATGCACGTAATAAAATAGCCCATATATGTCTGCCCTAGTCAAGCTGTAAGTTATCTTGTGTAAAAAACTGGTAGTTTAAGTAAACTCCACCATTGGCTAGTTTATTGTTGTCAAATATGCTCGAATCATTTTTAAGGTACCTGTCTGTTTGCAGCGCTAGAGTAATATAGTAAGGTGCGCATAGTTAAACGTGTCTTAATCAGCCACATTTTGCAAGATGACTCTGATAGGACGGGATATTCAAACAGTTTCCCATGAGTAAAAAGTGAATGTCAGCTGAATTTCAGTGTTCAATCCAGGTAAAGATATCTGATTTACTTCATCTAGAGGGATATATGTGGCACTTTCCATATCAGTTTATCTAGAACAATTTTATGCTCGTCTCCATCTCCTGCGATGTATGAATTATTATCAGAGACACTTCGAACTAGAATCAGCTGCTGCTTAGCGTTCATAAAAACATGTTTATTGTCTTCAAAGAAGTCAGTTAACATTCTGAGCAGGATATATACACTAAAGGAACCATCTATCGATCTGTATATGAACTATCTAGTGATTAGTACAGCATGCCGGTCTGACCCTGGTGCAGAGACGCGTGCTTTGAGAATCTGTGTGATTACGTTTCTGATGCTGTTGATTTCAACACCATTAAGTTCCTTGTCTTATTTCTTGAAAAAAAAAATGGTTCAAATGGCTCTGAGCACTATGGGACTTCTGAGGCCATCAGTCCCCTAGAACTTAGAACTACTTAAACCCAACTAACCTAAGGACATCACACACATCCGTGCCCGAGGCATGATTCGAACCTGTGACCGTAGCGGTCGCGCGGTTCCAGACTGTAGCGCCTATTTCTTGAAACAGAAACGCTAATTCAGTACATGTAAGGTGTAGTCGCGATTGCTGCTCAAGGCTTCTTAGGTGTAAATGCCCTTCCACGACATTGTTAAATTGTCCTATTATTATTTAATGTTTCTGAAGCAAAAGGTTTGTGGGGAAAGTATGCCTAATCGGTTGACATTATTATGAGGTTTCAATCCTATGGGTTAGAGAAAATCGTAACCCTCGTATATTATGATATTCTGCTTCCGTTGCAAATTTGTCTTATGGTGGTGGTGTTTGTTTTATTTCTACTTTATAACCAAAGTACAGCTTCAGATGGAGACGTGTTATTATTTCCTTAGCGCGAAAATCGATTAGATTCACGTACTGATCTACAATATTCAGCTCAAGATGTTCTTATGTCTGATCAGTCACTAGGATTTGAACTGTCACTGGAAGATATTTTGGACTGCTGGGAACCTATGCAGCTTTGTAACATGTGTATCTTACACATGTAACACCTCACCCTTTCTAGGTACCACCACAATAAGATCTTCCAGTTCTACTACTTTGATATTGATGTCAGTAAATAGGTGCTTATGCATTGCACCTCACAAACGAGTGCGCAAGAAATGTACAAATTTGTCTATAGCCTACAGATTACTGATATAGTTACATTATCGTTCCCAGCTTTTTATCCAGAATCTCATGAAGTTTCGTCAACAGTTTCCAAGTTTTATCAATAACCAGAAATCCTTACTGCAAATTATTCCAGCAATCTCCACGTATGGTAACGAATACTTTGAATGACATGTTGATTCTTACATGTGCTTGGTAAACATGTTTTAAATTTAGATTTTGTTGTTTCAGAGCATTAGTACAGTTTGCGTTATCCTCGACCAACTGTTTTGGGATCCTGGAGTACGTCTGGCTCAAATAAAATGCACTGAAGAGGCAAAGAAACAGGTACACCTGCCTAACATCGTGTAGGGCCCCGCGAGCGTGCAGAAGTGCCGCAATAGGATGTGGCATGGACTCGACTAATATCTGAAGTAGTGTTGGAGGGATTTGACGCCATGAATCGTGCAGGGCTGTCCATGAATCCGTAAGAGTACGAGGGGGTGTAGATCTCTACAGAACAGCACGTTGCAAGGCATCCCAGATATGCTCAATAATGTTCATGTCTGGCAAGCTTGGTAGCCAGCGAAGTGTTTAAACTCAGAAGAGTGTTCCTGGAGTCACTCCGTAAAAGTTCTGGTCTTGTGGGGTGTCACATTGCCCTGCTCGAATAGACCAAGTCCTTCGGAATGCACAATGGACATGAATGGATGCAGGTGACCAGACAGGATGCTTACGTACGTGTCACCTGTCAGGTCGTATCTAGACGTATCAGGGGTCCCATATACTTCAACTGCATACACCCCACACCATTACAGAGTCTCCACCAGCTTGGACAGTCCCCTGTTGACATGCAGGGCCCACGGATTCATGAGGTTGTCTCCATACCTGTACACGTCTATCCGGTCGATACAATCTGAAACGAGACTCGTTCGAGCAAGCAACATGTTTACAGTCATCGACAGTCTAATGTCATCGTTAATGGGCCCAGAAGAGACGTAAAGCTATGTGTCATGCAATCATCAAGGGTACACGAGTGGGCCATCGTCTCTGAAAGTCCATATGGGTGATGTTTAGTAGAATGGTTCGCTCGCTATACTTGTTGATGCTCTAGCATTGAAATCTGCAGCACTTCTGTCACGCTGAACGATTCTCTTCAGTCGTCGTTCTAGCATGATCTTTTTCCGACCGCGGCAATTTCGGAGATTTGATGTTTTACCGGATTCCAGATATTCACGGTACACTCGTGAAATGGTCATACGGTAAAATCCCCGCTTCATTGCTACCTTGGAGATGCTGCGTCCCATCGCTCGTGCACAGACTATAACACCACGTTCAGACTCACTTAAATCTTGACAACCTGCCATTGTAGCAGCAGTAACCTATCTAATAACTGCGCCTGACATTTGTTGTCTTGTATAGGCGTTGCCGACCGCAGCGCCGTTTTCTGCCTGTATACATGTTTCTGTATTTGAATACGCATGCCTATAACAGTTTCTTTGGCGCTTCAGTGTAAATTGACCTACAGGTGATGGCCAAAGCAGAAATATTTCCGTCATCAAATATGAATACTCTGTTTGGCTTTATTTTTTCGGACAGTGGAATAACTGCTTTTACTGAATGTCTGGCAAATTACTCCTTCAGTGTAGTGCAAAATGTCATGCAGTAGCTGGTATTTGGTATTTTATCTGAAATAGAGTGTTTCAAACAATCTATACAAGCTTGAATCGACTCTGTCAAGTTGGGTTAACAACGTTAGTACAAGAGCTGATAATTTAAGCATATATGTTATTGGGAAATAATGATCCATTTTTCTTCTGGTTTCCAGTATCAGCATTCCAGGATCATTCACTTACTACAGAATCCTTGTGGTGAGGTTGTTTCTTCCTCTCAGTCATGGTGGTAACTATTCGCTTACATTAGCTTTATAGGGAAATAAATAACACATAAATGGTTCTTAAAGATCTCTTAAATTCCAGAATAGGATTTTCATTCTGCAGTTGAGTGTGCGCTGGCATGAAACTTCCGCCGGCCGGTGTGCCGAGCGGTTGTAGGCGCTTCAGTCTGGAACCGCGTGACCGTTGCGGTCGCAGGTTCGAATCCTGCCTCGGGCATGATTAGATTAGATTAGATTTACTTTCATTCCAATTGATCCGTAGTGAGGAGGTCCTCCAGGATGTGGAACATGTCAGAAAAACAACAATACATGACAAATATTTAAACTAAAACAAATAAGCTAATGTACCATTCCACAGGTCCCAAGTGGAATGATCGTCATTTTTTAATGAACACTAAGAGTCATTTTACAAATACTATTGCACTGAATTTAAAATAAAAAAGTTTTATATTTATTTATAAGGTAAGAAACATGTAATACAACTACTGTAATACTTATTTACAATGAACACATTACTGCACTGAAATGGTGCAGAAGTTAGATTATACTTACACACACACACACACACACACACACACACACACACACAAATTTTCGGTGAACACATTACTGCACTGAAATTGTGCAGAAGTTATGTTGTACTTATATACAAATCAGTTGGTTTTCCTCAGAAATTCATCAATGGAGTAGAAGGAGTTGGCCACCAATAAATCCTTTAGGCTTCTCTTAAACTGAATTTCATTGGTTGTTAAGCTTTTTATGGCTGCTGGCAAGTTATTGAAAATGTGTGTTCCTGAATAATGCACACCTTTTTGTACAAGACTAAGTGACTTTAAATCCTTGTGAAGATTATTCTTCTTTCTAGTATTGATTCCATGAATTGAGCTGTTGGTTTGAAAAAGTGATATATTTTTAATGACAAATTTCATTAAGGAATAAATATATTGGGAAGCTGTAGTTAGTATCCCTAGTTCCCTAAACAGGCTTCTGCAGGATGTTCTTGAGTTCACACCACATATAATTCTTACTGCACGTTTTTGTGCCCGGAAAACTTTAGCTTGGCTTGATGAATTACCCCAGAAAATAATCCCATATGACATTATGGAATGAAAGTAAGCATAGTATGCCAGCTTTTTCATTTTTATATCCCCTATGTCTGACAAAATTCGCATTGCAAACAGAGATTTGTTAAGACGCTTCAGCAGTTCTGTGGTGTGCTCCTCCCAGTTGAATTTATTATCAAGCTGTAATCCCAAGAATTTAACACCGTCCACTTCTTCTATCTTCTTGTCATCATATGTTAGACATATACTCTTGGGACACCCCTTACAAGTTCTGAACTGCATGTAGTGTGTTTTTTCAAAGTTTAGTGACAAAGAATTGGCTAGGAACCAGTGATTAATGTCTACAAATATTTTATTGGCTGATCTTTCTAAGACTACACTTGATTTGCTATTTATTGCAATGTTTGTATCATCAGCAAACAAAACAAACTTGGCATCTGGTAATGTTACTGATGAAAGGTCATTGATATGCACAAGAAAAAGTAAGGGCCCCAAAATGGAACCTTGTGGGAGCCCACATGTAATTAGTTCCCAGTTGGATGATGCCTGATAGCTTGATACATGTCTCTTTCCTAATAACACCCTTTGTTTCCTGCCAGAGATATAAGATTTGAACCATTTTGCAGCATTTCCTGTTACACTATAATATTCTAGTTTACTTAAAAGGATATTGTGATTTACACAGTCAAATGCCTTTGACAGATCACAAAATATACCAGTTGCCTGCAATTTTTTGTCTAATGAATTAAGTACATTTTCACTGTAAGTGTAGATAGCCTTCTCAATATCAGAACCTTTTAGAAATCCAAACTGTGACTTTGACAGTATGTTATTTGAGATAAGATGGTTATAAAGACGACTGTACATTACTTTTTCGAAAATTTTTGAGAATGCTGGCAACAGTGAAATTGGACGGAAATTTGATGCTATTTCTTTATCTCCCTTCTTAAACAGTGGCTTAACTTCAGCATATTTCAGCCATTCGGGAAATATTCCACTGATAAACGACTGGTTACACAGATAGCTTAATATGTTACTTAGCTCAGAATCACATTCTTTAATTAACTTTGTTGATATTTCATCATACCCACTAGATGTTTTTGATTTTAAAGATTTTATGATGGACATTATTTCTGTTGGGGTAGTGAGGGTCAAATTCATATTATGGAAGTTACTTGAAATGTCTGGTCTAAGGTAATCCATAGCAGCATCTACCGAACCTGACAACCCCATCTTTTCAGTAACAGTTATAAAATGTTTGTTAAAAAGTTCTGCAACACTATACACATCTGTCACCAATGCATCATTTACTCTTAATGCTATTTGTTCCTCTTCATGTCTGGTTCTACCGGTCTCCTCCTTCACTATATCCCATATTGTCTTTATTTTGTTATCTGATATGACTATCTTTTCCTTGTAATATATTTGCTTTGACATCCGTATTACAGTCTTTAATATTTTGCAGTATTTCTTATAATGTGCTATAGCATCAACATTGGAAATGTTTCGGATTGACAGATACAGTTTTCTTTTTGTTTTACAAGATACCCCTATTCCTCGAGTAATCCATGGCTTCTTTGTAGACTTTGCTCTAACCTTGGTAAGTTTTGGGGGAAAGCAGTGTTCAAATAAGGTAAGCACTTTATTAGCAAAAATGTTATATTTTTCATTCATGCCATGAGCACTGTAAACATCAGTCCAGTGAATGTCTCTGAGGAGTGTCCTAAAATAATCAATTTTTGGCTTACTGATTACCCTCTTGAGCTCAGATTTAACAGATTTTATATCCTGTTCAGTATTAACATTTAACAGAAGGAACTGCATGTCATGGTCTGAGAGGCCATTGACTATTGGTTTTGTAATATAATTTTGTTCATTTGACTTTTCTATAAAGATATTATCAATGGCTGTTTGTGAGCAAGTGGTTATCCTAGTGGGGAACTTTACTGTGGGAATTAAGTTGAATGATAGTGTTACTAACTCAAATAGGTTCTTATTGGGAGAGTCTTTAAGGAAATCTACATTGAAATCACCAGCAACCACTATTTCTTTGTTTTTGGTTGTTAAATGGGCCAGTACAGCTTCAAGGTGGTTTACAAACAGATTAAAGTTACCTGCAGGTGCTCGATATACACTTAATATTATGAAAGATTTTTTGTGAAAATCTAATTCTGTTGCACATGCTTCCATATGCTGTTCTAGGCAAAATTTATGAATGTCTATGTTCTTAAATTTATGACAGTTCCTGATGAATGTGGCAACTCCTCCTTTCTCCATTTCTGATCTACAATAGTGAGATGCTAACCTAAACCCTGTAACACTTAAAAGTTCTATACCAGTGGTCACATGATGTTCAGAGAGGCAGATTATGTCAGCTGGGTTTGAAGACTCTAATTCATCTATGCAGATAGTTAATTTATTAATTTTATTTCTCAGTCCTCGAATATTTTGATGCAATAAAGATAGCTGACATTTCACATTGACTGACTTAAAATTGGATGGAGTTAAAATATCTGCTGACAGTAGAAAATTCTTAACCAATGGCTGTTTATGTTGATGTAATAAGCTGGAATTATGTTTTTTGATTTCTTTCTCAAACTGAAGGTTTGTCTCAGTTCTAACCTCTCTTAAAATTTGTTTTCTTTCTGTCCTCCCTACCCTAAAAAAGGGTCTTTTCTGAATCCTATAACCACTGGTATTTTACCACTCATGACAGTGCCTCCCCCCTTTAACTTTCCTGCTATTTCCCCAGCCAATTTACCCTTCCCCTTCCTGTTGAGGTGAAGGCCATGCCTAGTATAATCCCACCTACTGACAGAATCAACATGAACCACACCAATGTGTGACCCCGCACCCGACATGAGCAGCCGTTCCAGCTCCAAATTAACTCTCTTGACAGAAGAGTTCAAATGAGGTCGGCCATGGCGCCCAAGAACAGATACAAACTCAACACTGGTATGCCTCGATGCTGATGCAATCTTCGCCAGGTCACACTCTATGCTGTACCCAGGATCTCTGTCAATACTGTTACCTGCCCCACCCACTATAACCACGGTGTCTTCCTTAGTGAAATCTTTGCAAAGTGATCCTAAATCCTCTGTCACCTGCTCCAGACCAGCACTAGGTTTAAAAAAATTGGTGACCTGGATGTGTGTGATGTCCTTATGTTAGTTAAGTTTAGGTAGTTCTAAGTTCTAGGGGACTGATGACTACAGATGTTAACTCCCATAGTGCTCAGAGCCGTTTGAGCCATGAAACTTCCTGGCAGATTAAAACTGTGTGCCGGACCGAGACTGAAACGTGGGACCTTTGCCTTCCCCTGGCAAGTGTTCTACCAACAATTTTCTTTATTTTTTTTTAGAACCGCTTTTTTGAGTTTTTTATTTTTAGTTATTTTATTTCTTTTTTAAGGAAGGTAGGAAAAACATAAACCTTTATTATTCACAAAATGAACATAGTACGTCTTTACACATAATAACTGTCCTGGAAAGAACCTCGCTGCCGTCCTACCACGCAGCATGAAAGAACAACAAAGTCAAAGTGCGGCCACCTCCGGCACCCTAAAGAAAAGTATTTATAGATACGAAAACAAAATTCGAAGTACATCCCATTGCAAACTGTGCAAGTGTTAGTTCTTCCTAGGTCGCTTACTTGCATAGTTGTCCTTAGCTGATCACTTTACTTGGTCGGTTTCACAACGACAGCACCGCCGCTCATCTTTGCGCACCCGGCACACCCCAAGTATATGGCGGGTCCGCAAAAACCGTTACTAGGAAATTGGCATACCAATCCCTGTACTTTTGTAGCCGTAGCAGTTTTGTGTGTCCATCTTGCAATTATTGCCAGTAATCTAGTATATTCAGACGTGTGTCTCTTTACATGTAATGGACCGTCAACCTGTGATCCACTCCACTGCGTTCGTCTTATGACCCGGAAAATATATTTCCTCTGGAAAAAATAGTATGTCAGAAGAGACTTCTGTATAGATAGTGCACCGCATGAACGTTTTTATCTTCCTTGCGAGAGTCCAGACAGCCAATGCCTCGCCGCAGTCCAGCCGATAGTCGTCCGTATCCAGCACGCCGCATTGCTGACACGTGGGCGAATCCGCAAAACGTATTGCGTACTTCTTATCATTCATAGGGTATTTTCGGTTCACTACAATGTACCCTGTTGATCTGACTGTTGTAGGTAGGTAGGGGGTGGTGTATCGTGCGCCACACCACGTGCCAATTAACGGTTGGATGTTTCCGTTCCACCATATTCCGGGCGATCTGTCGAAGAGGCAGATGGTACACGTCCTTCGATGCCGACTGTCGGGACGTCGGTAAACGCTCTAGAACTTCCACGTTCACGTTCCACGATGAACGTGCGCAAATACATTAACGGGGGCGATATGTGACCGACTCTGACTGGAGGAAGATGCGATGTTGGTACTAGTTCTTCGACGATCGTCCCCGTAAGCGAGTGATTCCTGTTGCGCCACCGTTTGAGCACAGTATAATATACATGGCACGCACCTTCTCGTGCACGTTCACTAAACCAACGCCCCCATATCACGCTGGGAGGGTAAGCGTCTTGTACTGTACCTTAAAGAGCTGTCCCAGGCTTACATTGTACCCAAAAGCCGCCTAAATCCTTATAGCCATCGTGCGAGTCAAGGGCAGAAGGTATGTCAGGTGGCACATAATGGGCACGAGATAAAGGTTGACAAGTTACACTCGCTGCAGCTTATCCATCGACCGTAGGGTGTTTAAAAATGGCTCTGAGCACTATGGGACTTAACTTCTGAGGTCATCAGTCCCCTAGAACTTAGAACGACTTAAATCTAACTAACCTAAGGACATCACACACATCCATGCCCAAGGCAGGATTCTAACCTGCGACTATAGCGGTCGCGCGGTTCCAGACTGTAGCTCCTAGAACCGCTCGGCCATCCCGGCCGGCGTAGGGTGTTTAGTCGTACTGCCGTGCGGACTCTGAGTAACAACCTTCGGTAGTTGTACGCAGCCGTTCCCGCTGTTTCCTTATGAAAGGTGATACCTAAACAGCGGAGGGTTTGCACCGCAGGTAAGGGTTCTTCCGTTCCTGGTTCTAGTCCACGCCCCACATGGATGAATTGTGATTTTCGGAAGTTGACCTCACTGCCAGCTGCCGTCCCGTACGTCTGTAGCCAATCCAGTGCTGATTAAGTCTCCCCCTCATTCTGTACGAGGAACACAATGTCATCCGCGTATGCTCTGCATTTGAATGATAGATGCCACAGGGAGATCCCGGTAAGACGGCGGCGGAGGCCTGCGAGGCACGGTTCTAAGGCGATAGCATATAGGAGGATCGACAAAGGGCAACCCTATCTGACTGATCTTTTTATTCTTTTTTTTGGTCATCAGTCTACTGACTGGTTTGATGCGGCCCACCATGAATTCCTTTCCTGTGCTAACTTCTTCATCTCAGAGTAGCACTTGCAACCTACGTCCTCAATTATTTGCTTGACGTATTTCAATCTCTGTCTTCCTCTACAGTTCTTGCCCTCTACAGCTACCACTAGTACCATGGCAGTCATTCCCTCATGTCTTAGCGGATGTCCTATCATCCTGTCCCTTCTCCTTATCAGTGTTTTCCACATATTCCTTTCCTCTCTGATTCTGCGTAGAACCTCCTCATTCCTTACCTTATCAGTCCACCTAATTTTCAACATTCGTCTATAGCACCGCATCTCAAATGCTTCGATTCTCTTCTGTTCCGGTTTTCCCACAGTCCATGTTTCACTACCATACAATGCTGTACTCCAGACGTACATCCTCAGAAATTTCTTCCACAAATTAAGGCCGGTATTTGATATTAGTAGACTTCTCTTGGCCAGAAATGCCTTTTTTGCTATAGCGAGTCTGCTTTTGATGTCCTCTTTGCTTCGTCCGTCATTGGTTATTTTACTGCCTAGGTAGCAGACTTCCTTAACTTGATCGACTTCGTGACCATCAATCATGATGTTAAGATTCTCGCTATTCTAATTTCTACTACTTCTCATTACCTTCGTCTTTCTCTGATTTACTCTCAAACCATACTGTGTACTCATTAGACTGTTCACTCCGTTCAGCAGATCATTTAATTCTTCTTCACTTTCACTCAGGATAGCAATGTCATCAGCGAATCGTATCATTGATATCCTTTCACCTTGTACGTAATTCCACTCCTGAACCTTTCTCTTATTTCCATCATTGCTTCCTCGATGTACAGATTGAAGAGTAGAGGCGAAAAGCTACAGCTTTGTCTTACACCCTTCTTATTACGAGCACTTCGTTCTTGATCGTCCACTCTTATTATTCCCTCTTAGTTGTTGTACATATTGTATATGACCCGTCTCTCCCTATAGCTTACCCCTACTTTTTTCAGAATCTCGAACAGCTTGCACCATTTTATATTGTCGAACGCTTTTTCCAGGTCGACAAATCCTATGAAAGTGTCTTGATTTTTTTTTTTAGCCTTGCTTCCATTATTAGCCGTAACGTAAAGGGACGAGAGAGGCAATTCTGACTTTTCCTAAAGCCAAACTGATCGTCACCTAGCGCATTCTCAATTTTCTTTTACATTCTTCTGTATATTATTCTTGTAAGCAGTTTCGTTGCATGAGCTGTTAAGCTGATTGATGGTATGTCGCCAGACTCATATATTCTACACACCAACGTGAATAGTCGTTTTGTTGCCACTTCCCCCAATGATTTTAGAAATTGTGATGGAATGTTATCTATCCCTTCTGCCTTATTTGACCGTAAGTCCTCCAAAGCGCTTTTAAATTCCGATTCTAATACTGGATCCCCTATCTCTTCTAAATCGACTCCTGTTTCTTCTTCTATCACATCAGACAAATCTTCACCCTCATAGAGGCTTTCAATGTATTCTTTCCACCCACCTGCTCTCTCCTCTGCATTTAACAGTGGAATTCCCGTTGCACTCTTAATGTTACCACCGCTGCTTTTAATGTCACCAAAGTTTGTTTGGACTTTCCTGTATGCTGAGTCTGTCCTTCCGACAATCATATCTTTTTCGATGTCTTCACATTTTCCCTGCAGCCATTTCGTCTTAGCTTCCCTGCACTTCCTATTTATTTCATTCCTCAGCGACTTGTATTTCTGTAGTCCCGATTTTCCCGGAACATGTTTGTACTTCCTCCTTTCATCAATCAACTGAAGTATTTCTTCTGTTACCCATGGTTTCTTCGCAGCTACCTTCTTTGTACCTATGTTTTCCTTCCCAACTTCTGTGATGGCCCTTTTTAGAGATGTCCATTCCTCTTCAACTGTACTGCCTACTGCGCTATTCCTTATTGCTGTATCTATAGCGTTAGAGAACTTTAAACGTATCTCGTCATTCCTTAGTACTTCCGTATCCCACTTCTTTGCGTATTGATTCTTTCTGACTAATGTCTTGAACTTCAGCCTACTCTTCATCACTACTATATTGTGATATGAGTCTATATCTGCTCCTGGTTACGCCTTACAATCCAGTATCTTATTTCGGAATCTCTGTCTGACCATGATGTAATCTAATTGAAATCTTCCCGTATCTCCCGGCCTTTTCCAAGTATACCCACTCCTCTTGTGATTCTTGAACAGGGTATTCGCTATTACTAGCTGAAACTTGTTACAGAACTCAATTAGTCTTTCACCTCTTTCATTCCTTGTCCCAAGCCCATATTCTCCTGTAAACTTTTCTTCTACTCTTTCCCCTACAACTGCATTCCAGTCGCCCATGACTATTAGATTTTCGTCCCCCTTTACATACTGCATTACCCTTTCAATATTCTCATACACTTTCTCTATTTGTTCATCTTCAGCTTGCGACGTCGGCATGTATACCTGAACTATCGTTGTCGGTGTTGGTCTGCTGTCGATTCTGATTGGAACAACCCTGTCACTGACTGATCTTAAGATCTTAAAATACTCAGTTCTCCCTCCGTTGATCACCATCGCTGATCTGGCGTCGTGCAACAGCCGCATCACAGCAGTGGTCAATAATGGCGAAACACCCATCCTGTTCATCAACGCCGCGAGGTACACTAGATCCACGGGAACAAAAGCCTGATCGAAATCTACAGAAACCATGGCCCCCCGGAGACGGCATGCAGCCGCGACGGCGACGACGTCACGATAGTCTCCCAAGGCTGTGTGGATATTACTGATGCCGCCAAGACAAGTCTGATCGGCACGTATTCGATTCTCCAGCGACATTTTGGTACGACTGCCCAGTATGCGCATGAAGATCTTGTAGTCAGTATTAAGGAAGGTCAAGGGGGGATAATCACAAGGCCGTTTGCACCACGGGGCTTTGGTATCGGTGTCATGAGCCCTTCCGTGAATTTAGTGTGAACTGGTACTTCTTGCCTCAGAATACCATTAAACATGCATAGCCACATCGGTGCCATAATGGGCACAAATGCACGGTAAAATTCCAACGGGAATCCGTCTGGACCTGGGGACTTGTTGCAGGCACCTCGTGCAATCGCTTCCTCCAGCTCTTCACACGTAATTTCAGATAACCCGTTCGCTTCCCCGTTCACACTCGTCGCGTCTAAGATCTCTCCCAGGACGGTTCCCAGCTCCTTCTGACGCTCCACGTTGCTCGCACAGAATCTGCTAAAATGATCCGTGAACGCCTGTGCTATGCCTCTTTGTGTTGTGAAACGATGGCCATCACCGAGATCGATCTCATGCATTAACGTCCTTCGTCTTCTTCGTCTTTTCTTTATCACATAACGCATCGAGGGAACCTCGCTGGGGAGGCAATCCTGCGACCTCGCACGTATCGTCGTACCTGCCGTCCTTGGCGTCGCAAGTTGTACCAGCTTCGCCTTGACTCGGTGGATGGACGTCTGGCGTTCTGGTGTAGGTGGTTGAGCTAACAGTTCCCGGAGAGCCGTAAGGTAAAACTCAGTGGTCGTGCGCTGCCATTGAGAAACCTCCTTCCCGTAACCTATTAACGTCTTCCGTAAAGCTGGCTTCGCGCACTCGGTCCACCACTGCAGGACAGAACGAAATAATTTCGTCGACAGAGGCAGCCATGCCACGCGTCCTCCACCATGCGTCAGCATTCTGCATCACGCAGGTGGGAGACGTTCATCTTCCAATTACCCCTCCGTCTCCATACCTGATGTCTAGCTAGGTTAACCGTACAAATATATGCCTCGCGGCCTGTAAACGCTGTCGGTCATATTTCTGCGTCCACCATCAACATTGCTAACGCCCTTGAAACGCAGATCCGATCCAAACGGCTCGCGAAATGGCTAGTACAAAATATATATCTTGGTTGGTTGCGATACTTCAGGTCCCATGTATCGACTAATTCCATCGCGTTGACCAGCTCCCTAAGTTCTTGGCTAGTAGTATAGTTAGGATGTTGGTCCTTTCTGTCGAGCACACAATTAAAATCTCTGCCGAGTATGCAAGCATCGTATCGTCCCTGGAACAACGGTGTAACCTCATGGGCGTAAAAATCTGCTCTGTCCCTTCTCTTATCCGAGCCTGACGGTGCGTATATATTGATCAAACGTATTCCACCTGTGGTCACTGCCGTACCACGGGCAGAAGGCAAATACTCTACTTCGTCTGCACGTATCACTTCCTTTAATAGTATCGCTGTGCCAACGCCTCTCTCGTCACACGGGGAACAGTAAATGTCGTAACCGTAAAAGTCTGAGGGAGGGTGTACCCGAACTTCCTGTAATAGTGCTACGTCTAAATCTGCAGCCTTTATGAAGTCATTGAGCATCTTGATTTTTACCGGCGTCCCAATGCTATTGATGTTAACAGACCCTATCCGATAATCTTGTTGCATGGCTGTCAACGTAGATAGGGCACCGTAAGGTCGCTAATTCTTCCGTACACAGGCTGCTTTCATACTAACGTCCCACACCGTCCCCTCATACGGTCTACCGTTATTCAGTGCACTCTTCCGGTCTTACACCGGGAGAGTGTGTGGGAGCAGTTCCTCCAGCATCATTTGTTCGCCCCGAGGGGTGTGTCTTTTGAGCAGTCCCCTAGCGTCCCATCGTTGTCGTGCGTTGTAGACGCCGTAGCCTCCTCAGTAGCCCGTTGCCGTCGATCGAACTCCTTCGCTGTTTATGGAGCATTGACAGCGGTAGGTCGTGTCGCTGTCCCGCTGGCCACCGTTGCATCCACCCTAGGCAGTTCTTCTGTATCCATGGTCGTCTGCTCTGTACCCGAAAACGTCTCAGAATTGCCTGCTAGATCAGAATGGTCGTTCTACATCGAGAGGCCGTGCTTCTTCCGGCGTTTTGGCGTTTTGGTGATCGCTGTTTCCGTTGCCGGGCCTCGGAATCAGAGGTCTGCATGGTCTCCGGTTGTTCGTGGAGGACGTCGGAATCGTGCGCCGTCGTATTATCGACGTCTGCAAGTGCCTTATCTGAAGCGGCCGCAAACGGTACCGAAGAGAGGGCGTCCTATGACTGCTCCAGGCGGTCCAGCGCAACGTCGTCCTTCCGCGGCTCGCCACGATCTGCCGCTGTCTGTGTGTTCTGGTACGCTTCTGTCTCGCTGACCACGTCATTGCGTAATGCGGCGACTTAAATCATGGGGAGCACAGTCGGAAGCGGTGTAAGGGGTGTACCATCCCGTGGTAGCTGTAACAACCTTCGTTGAGCACACTCAGAACGGACGTGTCCCTCCTTCCCACATCCAGAGCACGTCCTTGGTTGTCCGTCGTAGATGACAATCGCCCTACAACCAGCGATATACAAGTATGACGGAACGTGTTTTCGGAGTTCGACCCGCATTTGACTAACGCCATTGAGGACAGGATACGCCTTGAAACTCGCCCATTTTTCAGTCACGTGGGATAGGAGTGTTCCGTGAGGGTGCAGGACGTCTGTCACCAATTCTCCTGGCACTTCGAATGGAAGCTCAAAGACGCGGATCGGTCGGAGTCCCATGTCGTCGTGTTCAACTGTTACCGCTCCAACATTCCCGTCCGAATGACAGAAACGAAGTCCTTGTCGGCGCCGGAGTAGTAGTTCTTCACATGCTGCTTCATTTATGAGCTTGACACAGACCACCCTGCTGACTATAGATACGTGTACTCCAACTAGAATGTCAGGATCGATTTTCACCTCGTCCCGTAAATAACGTTCGATCTCGTAAGCCTTCGGTCGAGCATATTCGCTAACAAAACTAAATTTCAGTGTCGATTTGCGGAACAACAAGGCCATGATTCCTTCTATGTATATCGAGGTACACCGCTACACGCTTAACGTAAACACCTCTCGCGCAGACGTGCGGCAGGGACGTAAACACCATCCGAACCGATACGCCGCTGAAAGCTGACTAATTGAGCTATCCAAGCACGACTCGCGACCCGTCCGCACGGCTTCAGTTCTGCCAGTACCTCGTCTCCTACATTCCAGACATCACAGAAGCTCTTCTGCGAAACTTGCAGATCTAGCACTCCTGGAAGAAAGGATATTGTGGAGACATGGCTTAGCCACAGCCACACATGTTTCCAGAATGAGATTTTCACTCTGCAGCGGAGTGTGCGCTGACATGAAACTTCCTGGCAGATTAAAACTGTGTGCCGGACCGAGACTCGAACTCGGGACCTATGCTTTCCGCGGGAAAGTACTCTACCAACTTGCCCGCGGAAGGCCTAGGTCCTGAATCCGAGTCTCAGTTCGGCACACAGTTTTAATCTGCCAGGTAGTTTCATCTTTTAAATTTATGAACACTTACGTATAGCTGGGTATAGGCAAGCAAACTTAAATAAGATCGTCATACTGGTAAAGTTAAATCACACATTTCCACTTCCTACTATGCACAGCATACGTCGTGGAGTTGATCTATGATTTCTACTGATAGTGGGAATTTTGGTAAGCTAACTGCAGAAGAGTGGTCCAGAATGTCTCAGAGAATTGGTGGATATACAACTGCCACCTTCGTCGACTAGCTCACGCTGTATTGCATACCTGGTGTACATGAAACTCTTAAAAGTCTGCTCCTATAGTTGTATGCACCCCCTTTTGTTAAATGTTTTAATTCTTCCAGGTAGGTCCCCTACAGAGATTTTATGATTGTACAGAATCACTGACAGAGAGTAAACGTTTCTGTAGAACAAGGCTCAAATCTGCAGTGACATGTCACTTGGTTGATACCATTCACCATGAATAATATTGGTCTGGTGTCACTAAATTGAGGATTTTGAGATACCGCTACTGGGTATATCTCATCTGCTGACACAGACACTCTCTTTCCTTTGACATTTCTCTCACAAGTGGGTTAATTATTTACTACCTGCTGTAAATTCATATACTCTTCATGACCTTTACTGTCAGTTATTATTATCTTTGGCACTAAAGGCAGAGCAATAGTGCTTGTTGTCAACTTACAAATCTTTGAATACAGTTGGATATAATTACAAATCCCTATGTATGAACAGTTGAAACATTTAGGAAACTATTCTAGGCACTTTGTGTGCTTTGAAATAAGATGGTGAAGTGGCAGCAGAAGTGATAACCTACACACAGTAGCGAATATCACGTTCGATAAGCGTCTCAGAGTCAACTGCAGTTCTTTCACAGAGTGAACTCTGCTGAGCGCCGCACATTTAAATTCATTGTTATTATTACTAGACAGTCTCAAGCATGGCGCTGTGCGTCTATCAGTGAACACACCTTATATTAACGTGTACATCAACAAGGCTGTTTATAAACTGCAAGTGTGTGAATACTGTTATTGATTGTTTCATTTCTGGTCAAGTAGTAGTTCTGCTAGCGCTGTAACAATAACAAAAGCACTGAATATAATGTCACACAGCAATAATAATAATAATCATAATCATAATAATAGCAGATGAACGAATACTTCTTGAATTGCTGACACTTCTTATGTGGTATAAGACGAGATAGGCTTTTAAAAATGGTAAACAATTCCAGTATATGTACTGCAGTGGGTGATGTAATCTTCTTGCTACTCCTCTGCATTGTCATTATTTGATGAACAACATTCCTCCTGTCTACAGTCCATCGTCATACTTTTCCATTCTTGATGCAGAAAGCTGTGAGTACATTTCTCTGATAGATGTTTACAACAAAAAGACTTGTTAAATTCTTCTTTCCTCAGTGTATGCATCTCACCAACTGAACTCAAGAGACTTACACATATGTACAGAGAGTGAAGAAATGTTAGTGTTACGTGTTTTAGAAATATCATACATTTTAAGTTAGTCTCGTGATGTCACAGTCGAACTTGGATGCCACTGGCTGACAGCATGATGACAACAAGTGATGTGTCTGGGGGCTCAGAGTGGGGACAGGTGTGAGAAGGGTTGGAGTGCGGGGGAAGTGAGTGGGAGGTGCAGGGTGGTGGTGGTTTTGGTAATAATATGTCAGGATTCCTAGAAGGACATTGACATGTGGATGGATTTGATGACGTCATGACGCTGATAAGAAAGTGCTGATGTGGAAGTGTGTGAAATTCTTGCACGTATGCCCATTGACCTACCAATTAGTTAATGCAGTTACATAGTGTGCCTAAGTAGTTTGCATCATCATTCACAGTGCTCATATTTACCGTTCTGAAATAATATGTATTCAATAACTTCCATAGCAGTCGTATTTTCGCTGACCGAATAAAGGGAGAACGGTGACAGGCGTTGCAGATACACCTAAAAGACGCCGGCTCCTGATTTTGGTTCTCACTATAGACGAAAGTGCAAAGCAAACAAGTGGGCTGGCATGAGTGTTGGACCCCATCATGGAATGGATTGTCGCTTCAAGAGAGGTCGCGGTCAATCAGTGGGTGAGAGGGGGCAGCAATTGAAACACTGTTCAGAATATAGCGGTGGGGCGGTAACTGCACAGAAATTCTAGCCGCGTAGCTTTCTTCTAAATACAGTTCCAGGACGCACTGAGGCACCATCGTAAGTCCAATGGCTGAGTATGACCTCTTGGTGCTCTGCAATGTAACTTTCTGGATACCATCCTCTAATCATTCAGAGACTCATTTCCGAACTTTAAAGAACTCTAACGTTTCTGAAGTGAATACGAACCATATTTAGAATTGTTAGCAGTCCCCAAATATCGGCCATCTGGCATCCCACTTAATGCTTACATGGTATGGATCAAACACGCCATAAATTCGGGACATTCCGCAATATGCGGGTCATCTGCCAATACTAGCTATAGTCCCAATAAACACCTAAGTCTCCACGCCACAGTACACTAGCACGCCACTGAAACATCTACACAACGTGACACAGCCCATTGATAATGTGGAGTAATGCTGCGTATTTCATTTTCTGCTATTGTAGGGCAACAACGCTGGAACAGTATATGTTGATGGAAGTGTATGCCTACTATGCACAGTCATGCGACACAGTGGTTAGGTACAGCGTCCGGTTCCAATGTTTTCAAATAAATCTGAATGACGAATAAGGAAGTGGCAGTGCAGTTTGGCAATGTAAATAAGAGGCCTTGATGTTTGAAGATCAGGGTATCAGAGTAGAGATGACAGTCTAAAAGTGCAAACTACCTTGCACAGCGTTTTGAACCTGAGAAAGGTCACAGTCATTTGGATCCGAGACAGCTTGTATACATTCAAAACACCAGTTCAACTGATACGCAGTGCACATGATGTTGCTGTGTCAGGCCATTCGAAATGTCTTCTTTAGCTGCCTAATCATTGTGGACAACTGCTGGTTATATCACTATGACCTGAAATGTTACTTTAGAAATCAATTAAAAATTGCTCCAATATTAATTAACGCCTGAAAATACTGTAAATAATTACATACTTTTAAATAAATTTACGTGTTAATTGAAAGAAACGCTGAGATGATGTATTCTTAATTACTCACGAACTGTTTTCTAAAAAAGTCTATGAATTGAAATGTGTAAAGAAAACTATGTGAAACAAAACGTAGTATGTATCTTCATTCATCTACCGATGTAAGAACATGGAACGCGACTAACTATCTCTCTCGCGCGCGCGCCCTCTCTCCCGCTCTCTCTCTCTCTCTCTCACTCTCTCCTTTGTCCTCACCTACCCAGATAAGCCGTGTGTCATTTGCACGATTTCGTCGAATAAGTATGTTAATTTAATGTTAAGTTGTGTGTTTCATTTGAAGATCCCTTACCTTGCTGTTCATGTTATATATGATTTTATTATGCATTTCTTAGTCCAGTTTGAGGCTGCATCGAAGATAAGTTGCTGGCGCATTATTTGGTAGCCACAGCCGGATACTGTAAGTGTTCATTCGCCATTGAATCAATCAGATTATAATTTAAACATCCTTAAGATCATTTTTTTATCGATCTATTTCTCTCAAAATTCGGGCAATGTTATTCCTAGAGCCGCGGAATATTAAGAGCGGCGTGCGCAGCTCGTGATCTAGTGGTTAACATTTCTACCTCCGAATCACGGGGTCCCGGGTTCGATTCCCGGCCTGGTTGGGGATTTGCTCCACACAGAGAGTGGGTGTTTGTGTTGTCATCATCGCCGGCCGAAGTGGCCGCGCGGTTCTGGCGCTGCAGTCTGGAGCCGCGAGACCGCTACGGTCGCAGGTTCGAATCCTGCCTCGGGCATGGATGTGTGTGATGTCCTTAGGTTGGTTAGGTTTAACTAGTTCTAAGTTCTAGGGGACTAATGACCGCAGCAGTTGAGTCCCATAGTGCTCAGAGCCATTTGAACCATTTTTTTGTTGTCATCATCATTTCATTATCATCCTCATCATTCGCGACTGTGGTTACATTGGACTGTGAAAAAATTGAGACTTCGTATGGGCGCTGATGACCGCAGTTGAGCGGCCTGCAGACCAAACATCATTCAGATCGGTCGTTGGCACTCGCCGGTCTGACATAACAGTACTGGAAGGTAAAGTGCAACTCAGTTATAAAATGGAGTAAAATTTTTCCGTAGCATGTTTTATCATTTCAATAGTACTTCGTGCGTTAGACCGCACGGGCAACCGGGCGGGCATTTTGAGCCATACTCATGTCTTTATACAGAACATGGGTTGTCTCCCTCTGTCGCTATCCAGCGTGAAGTGCAAGTGATAGACATTTCTTGTGGACCATCACTCAAGAACAGTAAAGCATTTTATAAAGTGATGAGTGGTAGCTCACGCTTAAGATAAAGGGCGAGGGAGGGCCGCACCTCCGCCGCCGCAACCGCTGTCTGTTGCCAACAAGTGGGCCTCGTAGAACTCTGGCGCATGTGGCGCTCAAAGGCAGACGGTTATGTTATAGGACGGAACTGTTATTAACAGTATGTGAGAAAGTGAAATACATTGTAGTGTGCTGCCATCATACCAGGACTTCGGATTTCCGACGAAAGGTGGTATGAGAGGTCGACAGTGGTTTCGACCACGAGACATTGCATTCGGAAGCTGTACGGTTTACCGCTAGAAAAGGGGCGTAAACGTAGCGTAATGGCTTGAAAAGAAGACAATATTTCCTCCAGGGACTGTGGCAGCCTACAGCGTTTGCTAAATTGTGCAGATAGCCGGACTCAGAGTATTCAAAAGACTCTGAGCACCATGGGACATAACTGCTGAGGTCATCAGTCCCCTAGAACTTAGATCTACTTAAACCTAACTAACCTAAGGACATCACACACATCCATTCCCGAGGCAATATTCGAACTTACGACCGTAGCGGTCGCGCGGTTCCAGACTGTAGCGCCTAGAACCGCTCGGCCACTCCGACCCGCCTCAGAGTATTATGTTATTTGTCCTTGTGGTGATCTGTGCGGATTTAGCGGTGGCCAGTCGCTGCCCAGGTTTTATATTCAAAGAGTGTGCATGGAACTTAAACACACTGTCAGCAAACCCATAACCCACAGTTCCGAGGTCTCAAGGCTGCTCAGCTTCGCAGGCCCACAATAACTGCGTGTGAACAGATGGAAAAATATCAACAAGTCCACTCTCAATAATCTTGGCCGCCGAGAAACTGCTAGTGTCCTCGTGGCCCTGTTCACTGTCCACAGCGCACAGTGCTCAGCCAGATAAACTCTTCGAGAACAAGAGAGCCAAGCCACAGTCTCCAGCGGCAAAGTACAGGAAGTTGTGCCAAATCTAGAACATCAAGTAAAACTAGTGCTGCGTTCGGCACAGGTTCGTGTAGGTAGTTACTTGTAGGGTTGTTGATTTACCTTGTGCTCACCTTCTCACGGTAAGGCAATATTATTTAAGTATTAAATATTACACGGAATTGGTATTTTATGTAAGATACGTGTTTACTAGTTGATGACATTATTAGCCTTCGAGCAGGTGCGCCATTGTATAAAGTGCACCAGAAACAAATAGCATTGTCTTGTACCAATTCATTGTTGCTTTACAACTGCGAGCCCATACCTATTCCTTCATTATTGCTTCAGGTAACTCAGGGCCAAGTTGTGCTGTCATGTTTCCAAGTGAGCAGCATTAATATAAAATAAACTGCGTGTAAGGTGAGGATAATTATACAATCCGTGCAAGAAAATGACCCCCCGAGTTAGCGACACATCCCACAATGAGATAGTTGCATACAAGATCACTAGCAATCTAACAAGCAGTTGGCTGAGATCTGATGCAACTGCGCTGTTTAGTGCTTCTAATGTGCCATTAATGTGCGGTGAGACTTGTACACGGAATCAGAGTGATATAATGGAAGTTTAATTTCTTACTTTTTTAATTAAACAGTGATTTACCTCATATGATGTAAGATTATTTCATCGTTATTTAATTAAACCAAGATTAAACAGTACTTTTGCTCTTTCATCTTTACCTTGCGGACATGAAGACAGCTATTATTTAAAAGTGTACAAAGTGCGCCACAACCCCGCTCATGCAACAAAAATCGGCGCGTTCGCTGAAGGTTATTAAATAACAGAATTTGACAAGGGCTAACGTTCCCACTATGCCCAACCACTTACCGCTCCTAACACACTGGTACACCACAATCCAGGCAAAGGTTTTGCTGAATGTTAACTGGGAATGTCAAGTTTTGATGCGAGCGGGTTACATCCGTATGAGGCAGACTGTCACTGAGGCATAGCACCAAAATCTCCGGACGGAGTTACAGAGGCTCTGAAGAGGAATGATGGCAGAAATGTATCCAAGGGTGTGTCTTTGCTCATCGACAACGGTCCAGCTCTGTACGGGACAGTCACATAGGCCGTTAAAACGTAGAACTTATGAACTCGATGACATACAACAGCAAGAATGACTAAGAAGATGATGTGGAGGGAAAAAAAGAAATCAGTAGATGTGGACTAATGATATGTTGATACTAACCTGGTTTCTTATAGAGGTTCAGTTTTCGGCTTTGTGAGAGATATAATTGAAAAGAAAATTTAAGGCGCAGCAGAACATCCAGCAAATATTCAGAATTGTAACATAATTTGCTTTACCTTGACTGTAAGATTTCAGTGTTGCCCTCACACACATGATACACCAGTTTTCACCTCTCGTATCACGTGTATATAAGGCTGTGGAATCACAAGATCCGCCAATTTACAAGCCAGTCGTCATAAGATAGTTTCAAAATTGATTGCATCAATCAGAGATCAAGATAGAAGTCTTGTGTATTTTGATGGCGAAAATTAATTGAGCAATTTCACTAAAGGAAGCGTACTGGGCATCGTATTCAGGCCGCATACTGTGTAAGAAGGTAAAAGAAAGATTTCCTTTTTTATGTTATTTATGGCATACATCGTAATACATACACAGGGAATACATGGAGGAACAAATGTACTGGTAATGTTGTTGCTAATATTGTAGGGTAGGTAACTTCGCTATCGTGAAACAATTCTTCCCTATTGAACAAGTGCTCATGGCTCTTGAAGTATACATTTTACAGCCCGTTTTTACTAGAGATTTTTCTTGTTTTTGTCCATACTACACCTCTGAAAGTTTTCTACCTTAGAATCTTGGCAACAACGGTACCAGTACCAGATATCGGAACGGTTTTCGCTTATAACTTCCGAATCGTTCGTTTCTAGTGTAGGTTTCCTTACTTCAAATCGGTAGATTTATCCATATCCATCACCCTAGAAAGTATGTAACATAATCACGGAATCACCCTGTTTACACATAACTCTTACGCTCCGTAGCACCGTTGGATGACGTTACGGGAGATTGGTTCCTGTGTAAAACTTAATCTACAGGGTGTTTCAAAAATGACCGGTATATTTGAAACGGCAATAAAAACTAAACGAGCAGCGATAGAAATACACCGTTTGTTGCAATATGCTTGGGACAACAGTACGTATTCAGGCGGACAAACTTTCGAAATTACAGTAGTTACAATTTTCAACAACAGATGGCGCTGCAAGTGACGTGAAAGATATAGAAGACAACGCAGTCTGTGGGTGCGCCATTCTGTACGTCGTCTTTCTGCTGTAAGCGTGTACTGTTCACAACGTGCAAGTGTGCTGTAGACAACATGGTTTATTCCTTAGAACAGAGGATTTTTCTGGTGTCGGAATTCCACCGCCTAGAACACAGTGTTGTTGCAACAAGACGAAGTTTTCAACGGAGGTTTAATGTAACCAAAGGACCGAAAAGCGATACAATATAGGATCTGTTTGAAAAATTTCAACGGACTGGGAACGTGACGGATGAATGTGCTGGAAAGGTAGGGCGACCGCGTATGGCAACCACAGAGGGCAACGCGCAGCTAGTGCAGCAGGTGATCCAACAGCGGCCACGGGTTTCCGTTCGCCGTGTTGCAGCTGCGGTCCAGATGACGCCAACGTCCACGTATCGTCTCATGCGCCAGAGTTTACACCTCTATCCATACCAAATTCAAACGCGGCAACCCCTCAGCGCCGCTACCATTGCTGCACAAGAGACATTCGCTAACGATATAGTGCACAGGATTGATGACGGCGATATGCGTGTGGGCAGCATTTGGTTTACTGACGAAGCTTATTTTTACCTGGACAGCTTCGTCAATAAACAGAACTGGCGCATATGGGGAACCGAAAAGCCCCATGTTGCAGTCCCATCGTCCCTGCATCCTCAAAAAGTACTGGTCTGGGCCGCCATTTCTTCCAAAGGAATCATTGGCCCATTTTTCAGATCCGAAACGATTACTGCATCACGCTATCTGGACATTTTTCGTGAATTTGTGGCGGTACAAACTGCCTTAGACGACACTGCGAACACCTCGTGGTTTATGCAAGATGGTGCCCGGCCACATCGCACGACCGACGTCTTTAATTTCCTGAATGAATATTTCGATGATCGTGTGATTGGTTTGGGCTATCCGAAACATACAGGAGGCGGCGTGGATTGGCCTCCCTATTCGCCAGACATGAACTCCTGTGACTTCTTTCTGTGGGGACACTTGAAAGACCAGGTGTACCGCCAGAATCCAGAAACAATGGAACAGCTGAAGCAGTACATCTCATCTGCATGTGAAGCCATTCCGCCAGACACGTTGTCAAAGGTTTCGGGTAATTTCATTCAGAGACTACGCCATATTATTGCTACGCATGGTGGATATGTGGAAAATATCGTACTATAGAGTTTCCCAGACCGCAGCGCCATCTGTTGTTGAAAATTGTAACTACTGTAATTTCGAAAGTTTGTCTGCCTGAAAATGTATTGTTGCCCCAAGCATATTGCAACAAACGGTGTATTTCTATCGCTGCTCGTTTAGTTTTTATTGCCGTTTCAAATATACCGGTCATTTTTGAAACACCCTGTACTAAGCCTCTCTAACACCCTCTAGAAGTGTGTAACACGAATTGTGAAACACCGTGTATATTCATTTAACAATGAGATATAAACGGACACCCAACCATTGGAAATAGTCAACCGCCTCATTTGCTGCAAGGAAATCGATGATGGGTCCAAGTAGGCTCGATTTGGATGTCCTTTCACTAGGTGTTGGGTTGTTTCAGTTCTGGTTTCGCATTCACGTTTTGTAGATGGTGGTTCCTCCACAGCGGTCAGAGGATATTCGGTTTAATGTTGTCCCCACTTCGCATAACTGGTTGAAACCAGGAAGCTTCGCTGTAATCTTGAGACTGTGACACTGCGTTAGACAGTGCTCCTGCCAGTGCTGTTTCTAGACGTAGTGAACACCAAAGTTTGAGTTTATTAGCTTTTTAGGAGTTACTAGTGCTGGTCGTTTCGTATCAGCCTCCTGCCATCCAGGTCAGCTACATCATCATGTATGGATAGCTGGGGGTTGTCGTTAGTCTTCGTATTCTCTGAGGAGGCGTTTTTGTGCCATATCTCCCGTGATGGTATATATCTCAAGAAGGGCAGCATCACAAGTGGTGGATCTGGTGTGCCGCTGATAGTGCGCGGTGTGTCATTTAGCATCACATCAGTTTTGTTATATGTGGGCTGCTGATCCACACAGTCACCCAGTTCAAATATTGACGTACCGAGGTTATTTTCCCTGGAACCGCTAGAATTGCCTCACAGATTATAGATAATTTAGTTCTTGTCTTCGTTTTAACTTTGTCAGGTGCTCCTTATAAGACAACGTCCTATACAGTGTCACTCCTAGGGTTGTTTATATGTTTTAAATGTTTCCCTTAAAAACTGACATTTTAGGTCTCTTCCCGCTGAGCTATTATGGAAGTATCATACTCCTGTCTTAGATGAGTTCGGCTGCAGTCTACACTAAGTAGTCACTCAGCGGCTTGAAGACGCAGCTCAGCGTGTCTTCCGTGGCCTCTAAGAAGATGAATAAGAAGAATAAAATAGTGGAAAATGTTATTACTCTTCAAAAATAAGAAAAACTTTCATCACGAACATACAAAGCGCTATAAATATTACTATCATTCTCTATGAGGTCTCGTTCGACATTGTGCTTAGAGGAGGAGAAGAAGAAGAAGAGGAAGAAGAAGAAGAAGAGGAAGAAGAAGAAGATCAAGAACAGTAGTTACATACTGAATGACAGAGAAAAAGTTATCGTCGATAACTCTTTACTCGCTTCATATATCTTTAAGTACAAACCACTTGGTCAACCGTATTCGCTCCCAACAATCCCATTCCGAATGTGATGAGAATGAAAATTCTTACCTACTGCCGTGGGAGAGTCTTTTTTATACTGAAAGAAGACTTTTCAGTGAATCACCGCAGCAGACGCTATGACACGGATTTAAAGAAAATTGCACACTTTACTTGTTTTCAGATATTCAGTGTCGTTTGAATAACCAAATTACTAATGATGTATGCAATGGGGAATATCAATGCATATGAAATGGTATGCATATTTTACGTCAAATAATGCAGTCGAATTGCAGTGTACGGACTGGAGAATAAGAAATGAACTAAAAGAATTGGTTGCTGGTGATGGACATTTCAGTTCCTGTATCCCCTATTATGGCACTTGAATTCGCAGAGCATTATTTTAACTGTTCGGCATGGACTTGTAGTGATTCGCGACAGAAAAGGCACTAAATGTATTATCTTAGATAATGCAGGCACCAAACTGAGAATTTCGATCGGAACACCAGATATACGAGTGTCCGAGAAAGATCGAATATCATTATGAATAATCGTAAGACAGATCTAAGCCCGACTCTAGTACTCTGTCATTGGGATTTAACTGCAAGCATATCACCAGAAATTAGCACATGGAAATGGTAAGCTTAATTCAATACGGCACTCAAAACAGCAAGATGTCTAATTTTAACTTTTCTGGCAAAAAGGAATTTGGCTGCCAATGATACAACTCGACACAACAGACATAACGAAGTTGATGGTATGTCTGAATTCATCTAAATATCACGAAGAGAACTATTGGGTTTGTGCTTAAGTGTGTAGCGTTTTTCCGTAAGTTGAATAAACACAACAGGCACAAAAAATGTTCAAAAATGGCTCTGAGCACTATGGGACTCAACTGCTGAGGTCATTAGTCCCCTAGAACTTAGAACTAGTTAAACCTAACTAACCTAAGGACATCACAAACATCCATGCCCGAGGCAGGATTCGAACCTGCGACCGTAGCGGTCTTGCGGTTCCAGACTGCAGCGCCTTTAACCGCACGGCCACTTCGGCCGGCAAAAAAAAATGTTCAAATGTGTGTGAAATATTAAGGGACTTAATTGCTAAGGTCATCAGTCCCTAAGCTTACACACTGCTTAAGCTAAATTAGCCTAAGGACAAACACACACACCCATGCCCGAGAGAGGACTCGAACCTCCGCCGGGACCAGCCGCCAACAAGTACCTATAAGAGTCTTCAGTCATCGGTAATATGTCCCCCATTACTATTTACAAAAGTCTGCCGACGCTGGGGTAACTCTTGGATTCCATGACTGCAGAAATCACGTGGTTTTGAGGCGAAAATCTCTTCGAGTTATGTTCGGAGCGCATTTTGATCCGGAAAGAATGTTCCTTGAAGGTTGTTCAATAGACAGGGGAAAAGGTGAAAATCTGAGGGCTCAAGATTATTTGAATAAGGTTGGTGCGGAATGGCATCCAACTAAACTGCTGTATAGTGTTACTTGTCAGTCTAGCAGTATGCGGGCGGATGTTCTCGTGGAGTAGCACCACTTCACGCAATATTAGTGGTCGTTACTTTTGGACTGCGTCTTCAAGACGTCTCAGTTATTGACAATAAATGTCAGCAGTACTGTTTATACCTCGGGGAAGGAATTCGTTGTACACCATACAGTCGCTCTTCCACCAGATGCGTAATGCTGTCTTTTGTGCATGTACGCCGGTCTTTGTACAGAGAGTTTCTGCCTTTGTTTGGGCTCACCATTCCTTTATTTTCCATATGTTAGCGTAAAGACACCATTTCTAGTCCCCAGTAACGAAGCAGGATAGGAATGGTCGGTGTTCTTCACGAGTGAATTGTTGCTGAGCAACAGAGATACACCAGCAGATTTTTGTGATTTTGGCTTACAGCATGCGGGACCCATACACGCGATTTTTGGAGCTTCCCATTGCTTGCAAATGTCGCACGATAGTAGAGACATCACATTTCATCACGTTTGCTAGTTCTTGAGTACACTGACGAGTATCAAATGGTTCAAATGGCTCTGAACGCTATGGCACTTAACATCTGTGATCATCAGTCCCCTAGAACTTAGAACTACTTAAACCGAACTAACCTAAGGACATCACACACATCCATGCCGGAGGCAGGATTCGAACCTGCGACCGTAGCAGTCGCGCGGTTCCAGACTGAGCACCTAGAACCGCTAGACCACCGCGGCCGCCTGACGAGTATCATTGTGGATTAATGCGTTTAAAATATCTTCATCAAACCCCGAAGGTCTTCCTGAACCTGGAGAGTGACTAAAGTCAAAACCATTCTTCTTAAAATAAGAAATCTGTTTTCTTGCATGCTCGGTCCAATGACATTATCTCCATATATGGCGCAAATGTTCCTGGGTGCCTACGCTGCAGTCACCCCTCTACTGAACTCAAATAGAAAAATATGTCGAAATGTTCCGATTTCACCACTTGGCACGCCATATTTCTAGCGTCCATAGCTCAACTCACTATCTCCAAATGACAAAATGACGATATGTAAACTCAAATAGCAAAAATGAGCTACAAATTGAAAAGACAGTCGATAGATAAATCCATACCAACTGGAATACCAACACACTAAACGAAAACCCTACGAACTTATGTAACAATCTAATTCTTCCTCGATTTTAGCACAAAGAATACTGCGCAAGCGCGTAAAATGTACTGCAACTTTCAGTCGCTGTATTATTTGGAGAGATGACTAAGGATAAATTCGCTCATAAGCCTTACGGAGTTCCAGAAATGCCCAATATATTTCATCGAACGTTCACGAAAAATGAAGAAACATTGAAATTTTTTGCCATTTACATAAGACGGAAATGCTAACAGAACCACCGTCGTCAAAGAATATAATAGGATAATGAGTGTTTATCGACGATTTCATTACAGAAATGATGCCTTCAACGAAATGGGTAACAAGGCATACCCATATATGGGAGATATAATGCCATACACGTGAAAGAAGTCTCAACTTCTCGACCAGAAATGACGTAATGATCATGCGGCTGGGAGTGTGGCCAACTTTAGAGAATATAACGAGCCTTGACAGCTACAAATGATCAGCAATCTGTCCGACATATTACTCAGATTAAGGAGAACAAACACTTATCTCGTGCTCATGAAGGAAATTTTGTTTTGCGTGAGATCGCTCAGTGTTATGTTTTTTTTTTTTTTTTTTTTTTTTTTCCTGAAAACCTTCTTGCTTGCGTAATAATACACCGATTACACACTCGTCGGTTGCGGACGCATCTTGATGCTACATATAAGTTGAAGTCAGCTTGCAGTTGTGTGCACACTGTAGGAGGTAGACATCTTACTCAAGCTAATGGGAGAACATTCTTTCATGCTCAGGATTTTCTTTTTTACTAGCGTGCTTATTGTTATGTTATTTTCCTTCCAGAGTCTTGTACGACGTCTTCTTTAATTTCCAAGATTCTGCACTACAGAAAATCGAATTATTCCGAACTAACTTGCGTTTTGGGTGCTGTATGGTACTCGAAGTAGCGTTGTTGCATCTGTTGGTTTTACCCCATAGCAGACCATGAATGAGATATAACTTCTGCAAAATGGCTAATGGAAGATCACCACCACCAAAGTATGGGCTCAGTTGGTATGCCATTGGAGAGGCACTCAATGCATTAGTATATACACAGCTATTCCACTTTAGTTGCATGACCTCCTGAAGGGTTTGGAGGAAGTGAAGTGGATGATAGACTTGTTGCCATAGTCTCTTCCTGCTCTCCAGTAGAAAATGTGTGATGACAGATATGAAGTAATAACCGAAGAGTTAAATATCAGCCTGTTGGAACAATGGTGGCATCATTCTCTCTTGCGAGATTTCCCATATGATGCCAATGAGCTTGCTGTTGTTGTAGATCAATGAAAGACGTGTAATTTATTATAATAAAATTTGTATATAGAGTATTTTGTTTGGTTTTCCCTCTCCCCCTGTAACGTATTATATAAATAAATACTTAATTGTTGATACCTTATTCCAACAAGACCTTGCTCTTGTTACTGACATCATTGTAATCATAATGAAAGATGAAACTGCTGAAGATTTGCATTACACAGTGCACATAGTTTGTCGGAAGAAAATCATTACCATCAAAGGAATTGATGAAATTAATCAAGCGGAGTTAGTTGGCCTTATGCATAATCTATGTGCTGTACAGGTTATAAATACTGATTAACAGTAATTGTTCTGTACTCCAAATATCTGTCAGTCCCTGCAGTGAAGACTAAAACTGTGCCTGACATTGCAGACGCATTTAGTACAATATATATGTATCACTGCGGAAGGTTCTTTCAAGTAGATTTACATGGTGCAAGGTATAGCCAAAATAAAGATAGGGACAAAATATAGAACAGTATTAAAGTGAGAATTATTTATGTCGAAGTAACAGCCTTTTGTTCACTGTGAATAATAAAATCAAGGTGATGTATTCACAAAAAGCTTAATTCAGACATAGTATTTTCGTCAGAATTAGTATGCGTAAAGCAGTTTGTGAGAAAGGCTATACCTCCAATAAGTTTACTGAGATATTCAAAATCCAAGTAGTTCAGAGGACACACCCACGAAGATATCTACTGAAAGATTAGAAGTCACTACTTGTAGCAAGTGGTTTCTACAGCATACTACTTCTCTTCGGCTCTACAGCCCTTGGAGGGCCTCGGCCTGCATCAGAATATCCTGCCATTCTATCCGTTCCATGGCTTTCCATCCTCCGACACCCAGCTTTTTTATATCTTCTTCAATTGCGTCGTCTGCCTCCAGCCTTGGCACCAAAAATCTTCTCACATGTTCTGTCTTCCTCCATTCTAACCACGTGTCCTGCCCATCGCAGTATTGTTATTTTAATGGTAGTGACAATGTCAGGTTCTTCATGGTTGGTCATTACCATATATTCGGTAATGACTACCAGGTCAAGTTCACTTGTAGCTCTCTCCAGTTGTTGATAGGCATCAGCCAGCACAGCGGTGTTTCGTGCGAATAGTGACACATCATTTGCGTTGGCCAGGTACTGCACTGAACGATTAAAACTGGTTCCTCGTCTATTTATTTCTATCTGACTTGTGACTTTATCTAGGCAGAAGTTGAATAGCAGTGAGGAGATGTTGTCACAGTCCCATCTTCACTTCCACTTCTCTGGAGATTTCGCTCTGTATTTTTATTTTACAGTTGGTTTCACTGAGGGTCATCATAGTAATTTTAACGAGCTTCTTAGGTATTCCTGCCTCTTCCAACACATTCCGCAATGCCACTCTTGAGATACTATCATAGGCTTGTTTAAAATCGATATAAAGCCGATGTAAGTTCATTTGATGTTCGTAACATTTTTCAAGTAGTATGCGTAATATGAGTATTCGGTTAGTTGCTGACCTATTTCTTCTAAAGCCACTCTGATTGTCTCCAATTCACTCTTCCACATAGGGAGTAAGCCTCCTAGTTAGGATCTTGGAGAACACCTTATATGTAGTATTTAGCACGGATATTCCTCGGTAATTCTGGCAGTTTAATTTATCTCCTTTTCTATGTATTGGGCACAGAATAGCCGTTTTCCACTCCATTGGAATGCTCTCCTCCTGCCAGATGTTCAGTATTACTTTATGTATTGCTTTTCACAATGCTTCCCCACCGTATTTGAGAAGTTCCGCCTGGATATGATCTTCTCCAGGTGCCCTATTATTTTTAAGGTGTTAATGATTGGAATACTCTCTTTCAAATTCTGTAGATAGGAGGCGTAAAATACTGGGAGCGAAAGGCTATTTACAATTTGTACAGAAACCAGAAGGCAGTAATAAGAGGGGCATGAAAGGGAAGCAGTGGTTGGGAAGGGAGTGAGACAGGATTGTAGCCTCTCCCCGATGTTATTCAATCTGTATATTGAGCAAGCAGTAAAGGGAACAAAAGAAAAATTTTGAGTAGGTATTCAAATCCAGGGAGAAGAAATAAAAACTTTGAGGTTCGCCGATGACATTGTAATTCTGTCAGAGACAGCAAAGGACTTGGAAGAGCAGTTGAACGGAATGGACAGTGCCTTGAAAGGAGGATATAAGATAAACATCAACAAAAGCAAAACAAGGATAATGGAATGTAGTCGAATTGAGTCGGGTGATGCTGACGGAATTAGATTAGAAAATGAGACACTTAAAGTAGTAAAGGAGTTTTGCTATTTGGGGAGCAAAATAACTGATGATTGTCGAAGTAGAGAAGATATAAAATGTAGACTGGCAATGGCAAGGAAAGCGTTTCTGAAGAAGAGAAATTTGTTAACATCGAGTATAGATTTAAGTATCAGGAAGTCGTTTCTGAAAGTACGAGTATTTGTATGGAGTGTAGCCACGTATGGAAGTGAAACATGGACAATAAATAGTTTGGACAAGAAGAGAATAGAAGCTTTCGAAATGTGGTGCTACAGAAGAATGCTGAAGATTAAATGGGTAGATCACGTAACTAATGAGGAGGTATTGAATAGGATTGGGGAGAAGAGAAGTTTGTGGCACAACTTGACTATAAGAAGGGATCGGTTGGTAGGACATGTCCTGAGGCATCAAGGGATCACAAATTTAGCATTGGAGGGCAGCGTGGAGGGTAAAAATCGTAGAGGGAGGCCAAGAGATGAATACACTAAGCAGATTCAGAAGGATGTAGGTTGCAGTAGGTACCGGGAGATGTAAGAGCTTGCACAGGATAGATTAGCATGGAGAGCTGCATCAAACCAGTCTCAGGACTGAAGACCACAACAACAACAACAACAACAACAATGGCTTCTATCACTTCCTCCAGTGTGCGTTCTAGTGTTCAAAAATGGTTCAAATGGCTCTGAGCACTATGGGACTTAACATCTATGGTCATCAGTCCCCTAGAACTTAGAACTACTTAAACCTAACTAACCTAAGGACATCACGCAACACCCAGTCATCACGAGGCAGAGAAAATCCCTGACCCCGCCGGATCTGGTGTTAAGACCTCCAGTTCTTCTTGTTCTAGTCCTTCTACTTCTGCGTTCAGTAACTCTTGGAAGTATTCTGTTCATGTGTAGAGTATTTTATTACTCTCCCCTATCAAAACCCCTGTTTTTATTTCTACATTTATTTGTTTTGGCTTGAAACCCAGCCTTCCCTTCTTTAATCTTTTGGTATATTTCACGTACTTGCTTCTCTTCTCCTAACTGTTCACTTTATTCCAATTTTTTCTTTTCTAACGCTCTTTTCTTCTTTCTGCAAACCCTCTTAGCTACATGACGCTTCTCATTATATTCATTTAGATTTGCTCTAGTTCTTCTCTGAAATAATTTCATTCGTGCTATGTTACGCTCTTCTATTATTCTCATACATTCTTCATCAAACCAATCTGCCTTCCTTTGAGCCTGCACATGTCCCAATACCTCCTCAGCTGCCTCGAGGATTGCAGTCTTACATGTTTATTCCTCCAGTGTACCACAACTTCTGTAATAGTCTAACACCCATTCACAGCTCTCCAGAAAACAACCAGGACGTCGTAGTCGCCCTTGTGGTCGTCCTCGTGGTCGTGGCAGAGGTCAGCATCATATTTCACACTTTCCACAATACACTGCACAGCCGGGTGATGAAGAATGCTATCCTGACAATTGTGACAGTGATGACGTGAATGAAAGCGAGTAAGAGGAAAAAATTTATTCTCTAAAGACATAGTGTTACAAGTGACATTTTATGAAGACGTTTTGAAACCATAATGGTACAAGTGAACTTTACTGATATTTTAAACTATGATGCCTTACACCAAGGACCTTCAGATACTTATCATATGTATGTCCCTCAAGTGTAGAACTTTGTATAAATCTTTTGTTTCATTTTGTGTAACCTGTGACTATATAAACACTGCAATGTTTAAGGTCGCTTTTCTCACAATAAACTTTCTGCTGCATATACCATTATGATTTTCACCCATTCAATTAGCTATTGAAGCTTTGTTTCAGATTACAAATTTTGAGCAAAACAGGCAACATTGCCCCATAGATATCGACAATTTAAGGATGCGAAGTATACTGCCGTACGGCGACGAGTGATATGACTCATTCTGACACATTAAACTCTCACACCAGTTCATATAACTTCAAGAGGAATATTCCTTTAAATAAAATGTACAAATTTTTCTGGCAGGTTTTAGCGGAAATAGTTCACAAAATGCGAGGGTCTGTGCTCATATATTATTTAATAGGACGTAACGAGGAAGGAGGCTTTATTAAAAATATTACTAACTGTGTTACAAAACTAGTCAGTAGCATTACATAATGCAGTTCATTATGAAAACAAAATCTGCAGCTCGTTAATAAAGCAGAACAGAAACCCTCTTTCTAGCGGATGAATCGTGCCCATTGAATCCATCCGCCGAACGTGAGCTAGAAACCAGCAAACAACCATATGGAAGGAGATCAACAAATGTCACTGGACACAATCAGTGCTTTTTGTGCCACAACATCTCTTTGCGAGCTACATATATTTCATGGTCACGACTGTCTGGGAAGCTTAACAGCCTTTCTTCAGAAACTGGAAATGGTTGCCCTGGAAAGGTTAGATCTCTCCATAAGTAAGGGGCTGTGGTTCTATTTAGGTGGATTTTTTCTTCCCCCAAACATGGCCATGCGTATCGTGAGGACGACTCCCACCATTTTTTTTTTCTGAGGCGGACAAGAGATATTTTGAGTCACTGGTTGGCTCCTCTCAGGATATGCAAAGTGGAGGCTTCTCCCCCAACGTGAGAACTCAGTGCCGTGTGTGGATTGGCTACCAGGCCAACAGAACTGTCGAGAAGCGAGATTCAATGAGTAGAGGATAGTTTGATTGTGTTGTGAACTGTCGGAGCACTTCCGCTTTTGCGAATTCGGATCCTGTACCAAGGCTTGATGGAATGTGGCTGTGATTCTTTGCTTTCTTCTTCTGATTCTGCCCAGGTAGATAACTTCAAGTCCTTCCGTAGTGGACTAAGAGCCAGTGGCAGCTTCCAACTGTACCGGAGGTGGAACTGCATATCATCTTAGTGTCACGAGGATGAACTTATTCGTCCTGAGTCGGCCATCTGGGAAAATTCCAGGACACACTGTCGTGTCAGTGAGTTAAATTAGTTTAGTGAATGGGAGCACCCCACATTGAAATCTGCCAGGATTTCAGGGCTCTGATATGGAAAATTCCCGCATTCTGATGATAACAATGCCAGGCCACGTAGTTTTCAAATTTTCGTGCATGCATCAGAACATTAGACCTGCCACATAGCAGCGCTCCTCGCCCAAAGTGAGCCGTTTTCTGCTGCCACCTGGATCAAGGTGGAAGGGTAAAATACTGTTGCACTGGCGTACAGTTGTTAAATAATATTCACAGCTCCCTGTTCTCTGGTGAACCATAGTTTGTGGTGTACCTGATCGTAGTTGATTCCATTCGAATAGAGTTGGGGCCTCAGAGTGAAACAAAATCGGACTGTGTTGTAAAAGGGATTAATTGAGGGGAAAATTTGTAGGGCCTCCACCCCAATGACTCCATCTCTTTTCTGATTTGTTTGTCACTTTTGTGTACGATTCATCAGCTCGTCGTAGTTACAAAGGGATTAATAAACCTTGTCATAGTTTTGTAAACATAAATATGCCACTGTTCTCATTCATACACCCTCTACTATTCTCTGTTTTTATTTTATTGTGAAGGTACTTGAGCACCCAAGCAATTCAAGGTTCAAGCTTATTAAACTATTTAATTTGATTATTAATTTGAGTTATGAAAGTGACCGCATGCATAGACAACAAAAGTGCCATGAGATTTTCGAAATTTTGTGGTAAGGTCTTGTGGGACCGAAGTGTTGAGGTCATCGGTCCCTAAGCTTACACACTAAACCTAATTTAAACTAACTTACGCTAAGGAGAACCCACACACACACACACACACACACACACACACACACACACACACACACACACACACCCATGCCCGAGGGAGGACTCGACCGACGACGTGGTGAGCCGCGCGAACCGTGACAAGGCGCCGGAGATCGCTCGGCTACCCCGCGCCGCGTCCCATGAGTAAATTCACTAATTTCATGTATAAAAATTAAGGTTGTAGCTCATGATTTGAAGGTTATTGAGAAGTAAATACTTCTCTTTATGTAAGGATAATAATGTTTACTATCAATCAGATAGATATTTATGATTAAAGCAAGCGACGTTAATAGAAATCACCCTGTCCGTGCCACATGACTGCCAGCTGCGGCAGAAACACTGCTGGTAAATTATATTTATGCTTACCGACATTCCACTGAGTGACGGCTCCTCCCGCCGGAGGTTCGACTCCTCCCTCGGGCATGGCTGTGTGTGTTGTTCTTAGCATAAGCTAGTTTAAGTTATATTAATTAGTGTGTAAGTCTAGGGAGCGGTGACCTCAGCAGTTTGGTCCCTTAGGAATTCACACACACACACACACACAAACACACACACACATTACCGGTCAACAACCAGTCACCCATACGTAACTGTTTTATTCTCATTGCTACATCAATACTCGCTACCTGTCGATACACTCTACACTCACACGTTTGGAAAATATTATTAAAATTAAACCTTATTAAGTTTAGCCTGTATTTTGCAGGTTATCAGATTATACTGGCAGAAGATGAAGACGACCTGAGTACATGATTAGAAAGCTTAAAGAAGAATAGAATAAGGCTGATCTGAAGATGAGCATGAAGAAGAGTGAGTACCTGGTTGCTGCAACGGAAAAAGTAAATGATGTGGAGGGAGACAGAGAAATAATTATAGGTGTGGAAAAGGCAAAATATCTTGGGATATTACTCAACGAACAGAGCAGAAGTTATGATGAAATCAGTAGTAGGATTAATAAACGAGGAGCCGTGAAAGGGCGGTGAACTCTGTTCTGTGGAACAAGACGATAAGAAGAGCAAGTAAGTGAAGAATGTATAAGGCTATAGTCCAGAGCGAAATTTCGTACGGAGTAGATGCCTGGGACGTTAACAAAAGCAATAAGAATGAACAGCTTGCCACTAAAATGGATTGCTTATGGCGAAGCTCAGACTGTACTAAGATGAATAGGATAAGAAATGACGCAGCCCCACAGAGAACGAAAATGGATTGGGATATCTGTCATGGCAAGCAACAAAAAACAGCTGATGCGGTTTGACCAAGTGTGTACGATGAAGACAGGATACCAACTTGGATACTACAATGGATAAAATCCGAACGGAAGAAATGTGGTCGCCCACGATGCAACTGGATTAATGATGTGGGGCAGGCAATGGAAGCAAGGAATATGAACGTTGAGGAAAGCCTTGGCAAATTACATCCCATTCCGTCCCTGACAGTTAAAAAGGATAAACAAACTTTGATGAATTAAAATAAAATATTAGTATCGATGTATGTATAGATAATGGGATTATGGGATTTATAAAGTTATCTTCACAACTAGCTTTGAAAGTAAATTTCGATGGAAAAATCGTATCTGCTATGATGTGTGTCAGGATCGTTGCACAATATAAACACTTCATGGCTCTGTGCCTCATTCTGTCATATGAGAGCGGTGAAAGTCAAAAAATCTGCGCGCGACGGACAATAATCGCAGTTAAAAATCAAGCATTAGGTGTCTATTTCTTTCATGAGCCCTGTCACATACCGAGCGAGGTGGCGCAGTGGCTAGCACACTGGACTCGTATTCGAGAGGACGACGGTTCAATCCCGCGTCCGGCCTTTCTCCTTTAGGTTTTCCGTGATTTCCCTAAATCACTCCAGGCAAATGCAAGGATGGTTCCTTTCAAAGGGCACGGCCGACTTCCTTCCCCGTCCTTCCCTAATCCGATAAGACCGATGACCTCGCTGTTTGGTCTCCTCCCCCAAACAACCCCAACCCCCTGATGTCTGGCTCGTATTATGCCTAGAAAGGGTCTGGTGGCGACGCTTTAGAGTTACTACAAGGTAGTGTGTTTTGTTTTCAGTAACTTCATTCCGACTCACTCCGTTGAGTTAAAGAGGGCGAAAAGGAGTGACTGACCTCGGAGCACCTGAAGCCACAACCAAAAAATCAGGGGGTAAGCTGGTTAACCGTGTAAAGGCCGCGACTAGAACGTAGAGCTTAGCGTTTTAAACGATTCTCCGTCATATTCTTTCTGAGACGAACATCAATTCTGTAAACAGAGGAGGAGATGAAAGGTTTCGGCCATTGTGTGCGGCGTGGTTCAGTTTGTACTGAAATTGTCAGTGATAGGAGGGGGCCTGTGTTCGAATTTATCCCGCTACGAAGCTTGCACAAGTTAGAGCGTTTGTTCAGTCCTGTGTTGATGGTACAGTCGGCGCTCGATAATTTGAAACTCAAGGGGTCAGGGAAAAATTTCAGATTACCGGGAGCTCAAAACAATAGGAGTTCAAATGATAAAGAAGACGGGAGGAAAGAATTCAAACAAACGAGAGTTTGATTGAAATATATATATATATATATATATATATATATATATATATATATATGTGTGTGTGTGTGTGTGTGTGTGTGTGTGTGTATGTATGTGTGTAATATATATGTCCCATAATTTCAATCAAACTCTCGTTTGTTTGAATTCTTTCCTCCCGTGTATATATATATATATATATATATATATATATATACGCTCAACTTTATGTTAACAGTGTGCAAACTAATAGATACATACACACAGTATACGAAAAATGACGCAAAGGAAAAGTGAAAAAGTTACGTCACTTTGAAACGTAGTCGGTAATTTTCTTTTGAGAGAGTGACATCCATCTAGCATTGTGTTTATTTGAATTTTTCCCCGTGTTTCTTGATTATTTGAAATCCTATTAGTTGGAACAGTAGGTAATTTGGACTTGAATTTAAAATTATCCAGAGTGGATTGTACCATCTACACAAAACCGACAAGAGCTGAGAGAGAATCATTACTCGTTTTTCTGAGGGAGTAAGAGCATAGGGTATGGACTGATGACCTAGCTTCGGTCAACGTGATTGGAATTCTCGTTGTTTTTCGTCACCCTCCTGACAAGCCAACATTTCAGAATCGCTTAGAGCGCAGTGGAAACCGATGTCATTATCGTCAACATGAAGGAAGTCCTCAAAGGCTAACTCACCACAGTTGGGTAGAAGTTCCCAACCTAGCGGGATTTCATTTGTCAATTCTCGCGCTCTGGCGCCTGTTCGGCGCTTTCTCTTTACACTGAAAATCCACACTTTCGGAAGCGGTTATAAAGAGTGGTAGGGCTGACATTTTTCCTGGAATTATAGATATTGGTTATGTTCCCTTCTCACCTGTATCAGTGCACAAGTGAAACAGTTTCAGTCCGGTAGGCACTTTTTAAATTTTGAATTATGATCTGGTCTAATGGTTGCTATCAGATGTGTTGGGTAGGGAAAAAACCGTTTTACGTCGTTAAGTACGGTGCAATTGTCCAAAAGCAGTAGCATTTTTCATATCACTAATAACCGAGGTCAGTCATTCAATAAACAGTTCTGTGTCCTCATCCATGATTGTTTGTTTGAAGGATAAGTTGTGGGAAGCGATTTCCCCACTATGAATGGTTTCAGCTCTTGAGATTCGTCCGTGTTACAGCCTGTAAGGATAGTTGTTCTACATTTACTTAGTTTTCCACAATGACACTTTTCGTTCTTGAAAGCCAGGGGGTAATCAGGAGGACAGTCGACTTTGGAACTCTCTCCACAGATTAACGTGATGGCGTGACATTTTTAAAATGTGAGAGCCAGCTCTCACTTCGCGAAAATTCTTCAATCGAGAGAGGCTGTGCAACAGCCTTGCCTTTATCAAACAACATTTTAGCAAGCACGGACTGGAGAATTTGTCCTTACGCTACCTTTTTCTACCTACGCCTGATATACTTTCGGGGACACGATCTTTATTTTTTAAAATTATTGACAATGTAGACGATAAGAGAACGAACCGTTATGCATTTTTTTTCGATAGCACTCTCCACAGCTTCAATAATAATTCTGTTTTCATTAATTGAGGGAAGATATGTTCCTTCCAGCACCCATAGCGTTTCATAGTTACGGGAAACGCTTATTGACTACCACAAATTATGAAAACTGACTGCAGACGGCAGGTCGAAGAAGAAAACCACAGCTGGCCTGGACCTGTGCTGGGAAACACAGGTGTAGGAGAACTCAGTTGAAATTACAGAATAGGGATCTCCAAAGTATAGGGAGTCGTGAGCCATGACTTCAGATTATAAAGTGTTTGATGGTGCCCTGACAACTTCGGATTAACGAGGGGAAAAAAAATTATCGATCTTTTCTGTTTATCAGGCATTTTTCAAGGAACAGAGAAAAAATTTCATATTATAGAGTGTAAAATCGTGGGCAGTCAACCATACGAGAGGTATTCGGAAAGTAAGGTCCGATTGGGCCCTAAATGGAAACCATAGTGAAAATCCGATGGGACTTGGCACAGATGCGTTGGGCAGTGTCTCTAGTATGCCCGTCGAAGGCATCAAGTCGCACCTTTCGGTTCTGAGTGCACAATGAGCACGTAAGAAAGGCTAGAAAATCGTGTCTGCCACCAATTATGAATGCTTGGTGAGAGATTTCGCCTGATGTCATGCACCCCACATAACATAACTGTCAGGCAGTTCCTTCTTCATGACAATTCTCGGCCGCACTCTGCAGGGGCAATGAAGATGCTGTTGCAGCGTTTTCAATGGGAAGTGTTTGATATGGCCAGTAATGGGGTCCTCCTGAGTTTCATCTCTGCCCACTGACTACGAAGACAAAATTTTGGCGCAGATAACGAGCTGTGGACCAGTTTAGACAGTTGGCGGAAAGCACAGGCGGCCGCCTTCTCTGACGAGAGTCCTGGATAGTTTATACATTGCTACGACTAATAACTAATGAGCAAACATACCCAAAAGATAACTTCGATTTCATCGGCTTTGAATATGTTGTAGTGTACAGTAAAATAAGAGACATAATTTTTATATTTTTTTGTATGTGCCCATACAGCCGTTAAAAGGGTAAAACACCCCCTGAAAAAGATTGAATTTAATATCTCTGAATGAGTATCATTGAAACGGTAACAGATATAAAACAAACTTCAAAAAAATTACTGTAGTTTCTAATGTATATCATAACGAACGGTGACCCAGTTTTTCGAGATAGTTTTTTTTTCGGTATTATCTCCCATCATTATTTTGTTTTTCAGTTAGACATTTGACGTATAGCATAACGTATAACATCGTTAATACCAAAGTGGTATTTCGAATACACATTTGTCAGAAATAGTAATAGTATGGTATTATGCCCTACGGCAGGTCTTGTCATGGGTTAAGCCTCTTCCACTTTTGTCTGTCCATAGCCAGTCTTTTCATTTCCGAATATTGCCACCTTTGATATTGTCCAGAATTTGATATCTTCTTTTCCTCTTCCCCTTTTTCCCTCCACCATTACTTCTATTCCTTCCTTCAATAAACAGTTCCTCCTCAAACTATGTCAAATCCAGTTCCGTTTTCTCTTTCTGATGACTTTCAGCATGTTTCTTTCTTCTACAACTCTTCTTAATACTTCTTCATTCCTTACTCGGTCTTCCCATTTCACTTTTTCCATTCTTCTCCATATCCACATCTCCAGTGCTTCCAATTTTCTTTCATCTTCCTTCCTCAATGTCCAGGTCTCCGCACCATATAGTGCAACGCTCCAGATGTAACATTTGGCAAGTATTTTCCTTAGATCTTTGTTTAGTCGTCCACAAAGTAATTTCTGTTTCCTCTTGAATCCTTGTTTTGCCATTGCAATTCTTTTCCTAATTTCTGTATATCATCCATTATTACACTTACCAAGTAACTGAAGTTATTCACTTGCTCTAAATCCTCTCCCCCTATTTTCATACGGCATTTTCTCCCCTTTCCTGCAATTACCATGCTTTTCATTTTCTTCTTGTTAACCTACATTCAATATTCTTCTAATTTTGTGTTTAGATCATCTAATATATGTTCCATCTCTCTTGCACTCTCTGCTGTCAGAAATAAGGTATAAATATAAAATACCTCTATATTGGTGGACACATCACCTACATGTGTCCGCTTCAGTGGCAGCCGTCATGTTGAATTGTTTAATGCATATATTCTGTTATTTCTATAAATCATAAAATACCTTCTGCTGCATTGGTGCTTTCTTTTTTACATTTGTTTTTCTTTTCCAAGTTGTAACCTTTTCAGATTTAATTATGTCATATTTGAAACTGTTTGTAGATTATTGTCGTAATATTATTGTAAATCTGTACAAGAATACGAAGGGTTGGGTTGTTCGGGTCATAAATTGATAAATACACTTTGATTTTGCGTACCAAGCACATCGAGCAATTGCAGTATAATGACAGGAGTCATTCTTTGGAATACCAATTCATCTTATATGACTGAATTAGGTATTAACGATGTATACGTTTTGCTGTTAGTGATATGTGGAAATGAAAACAAAATAATAGGGGCTGGGGAGGGATTTCGAAAAAAAACTTTTTCGACAAATCTGTGTGCAATGTTGTAACGTACATTAAAAACGATACACATTTATTTGATTCTTTTTATATGTTACCGTTTCAACGTTATTCATTCAGGAATATTAAACTGAATTATTTTCAGAGGGGTGTTTCACCTTCTTAAAGGTCGTGTGAGCAGCTATACTACCATATGTTTGTCTTAGTTTGCTGCACACTGTAATATATTCAAAGCCTACCAAAATCGAAGTTTATCCCTTGGGTAGGTTAAATTGTTAGTAGGAGCGGCGACTATATAGAAAAGTAGTTAGACGGTGTAGCTACCTGTTGCAGATAAAAACATTCTGGTTTTCACAGTGGTTTCCATTTCACGACTGTTCAGACCTTATTTTTTTCGAACAGCACTCGTATATTCATCCAGAAGACATTTCTCTTGTGCTGACCGTTTCTTTGATTAAGGAAGTAAGACCGGGGCAGCAGTGTGATTACGACACTTAGCTGCAGACAGGAAAATAGTGGGAGCAGGGGAGAGAAAAATTTGAAGCAAATTTTCTTTGTCGCGAGCATTAGCCGAAACTGGAGAGGATTACGGACCGCGTGACTTGAAACGCGGCGCCTTGGGAGCAGCGAGGATTATAATAAGATGCAAATAAGACAATATAAATTCAAGAGGCTACCATTTCACTGTGTCCGCTACACGGTGGGAGCGCGCGGCAGCTAAGGGGACCACCAGGCGGGAGCGCCGCAAATCTTGGGCCGGACCTAGCTGGCTGGGCTGGCTAACTGTAGCTACAGGGCCGCGATCGCAGCAGCATCAGTCGTGCGCCTCGGTCCATGTACGGCGAGGGCATCCCGAGCGTAATTGCGAGCCGCTCGTCTCGCAGAAAAGTCTCTCGAGCCGCAGAGATTAGCCGTATGGGTTTCACACCGCAGCACGGCCGCACTTGCAGGTACAACGGTGGTGACGCAGTGAAAAGGAGCTGCTACCGTGAACGGAAACGACGCTGCTAGAAATTCTATTAGCGTTGGAATAACACTACTGAGCAGCGTACGTCAATAGCTTTCTTCTTTTTTTTGCGATTTCTTTTCACTGACCACTTACAAGGTAATCCGAAAAATAAAAATGCAGACGCAAAGAAAGTACAGACTTTGGCTGCGAGTGGGCATTGATTTATATAGGTTGAGAAAGCTGAAAATGTGTGTTGGAGTGGGATTCTAACCCGGGTGTTTTGCTTCCTGAGTAGGTACTTTGACCACTAAGACGTCCGGACACAGTGGTCGTCTCATCTGCACGGACTACCATAGCACGCCTGCCGTCAGACCCAAATTCTCAATTTATCCACAAACTATGAATGTTGTGCTATTTGCTCACCATCCTCATTACTTGCAGCATTTAGTCGATTCCCGTAAAAGTTCGAGTTTGGTGAGCGTCTGCAATGAAGAGATCATTATTGGTCGCCCTCGCTCTAATTGTTTGGTACCTGTTCTTTTGGATACTATTTTTATCCGGAAGCAACTACGAATGAAGTCATGTGCAGATCCTCAGGACGACATTTGTAGACTGTTTTCTTTCATCCAATAAAGAAAACGAGAGTGAATTTGTCCCTGTGATGGTCATATCTGAGTTGCTGATGATGGAGCTCACAACGGAACGTTTCAAGGTGTCAGTACACGATCTTGATGAAACTTGGCGAGTGTGTAAATGGGGAAACGGTACAATATACTTATTTTTGTTTGTGTCCAATCTCACTTTAAGGGCTAAAACACATCCCAAAAGGTATTCTGACATTTTAGGTTAAGTGTGAACATCTTCGAACCAATGATATATAAAAAAGTTGTGATATAAAAGTTGATATCTAATTTATAATTTATGGTCTTGAAAAGTGTGTAATCGCCTTTTGTAGTAAACTGAAATTTTGCGATACACCCTACCATCTTTAATTAATACTGAAATATGAAAACCTTTTTTATAACACAAAGAAACTTTCAGGTCCAGGTCACATAAATCCCTGTGCAATAATACTGGTTCCTGAAATATAGTTTTTGGAAATTAAGCTGTACACAAAGTGCCGTGAGAGTATTTTCAACACGCCTAATTAAAATTTCTAAACATTCGCTACTGTTCTAATTATTTATTTTACTTATACTTGGTTTACATTTTAAATTATTATTTTACGTTTTACATTCATGACTTCTTTTGTTTTTTAGTTTACCATTTCACACACCGCTTTTTCTTAATTGGAAACAATAAGTAACATTATTGTGATAGAAAATAGTTCAAATAACGTTAATCTGTAATTAAATACTTGAAACATAATTCTTTTTTAGACCATGCACATAGAACAAACGAAATTTCTTCTTCTATTACACAATTCCGAAGATAGCAAGAGCCGACAAGAGCGATAATTATCGCAGAATCTGATTAACAGCTCATACATTCGAGTTGCTGAGAAGTACAATATACAGAAGAATCGAAAAGAAAATTAAGGATCTATTAGGTGACGATTAGTTTGCCTGTAGGAAAGGTAAAGCCAACAGACAGGCAGTTTCAACGATGTGGTTGATAACGGAAGCAAGAGTGAAGAAAAACGAAGACTCGGTCGCATGATTCGTCAACGTGGAAAAAGCGTTCGACAGTGTAAAATAGTGCAAGACGGTCGAAGTTCCGAGAAAAATAGTGGTAAGATACACGTAAGGACGAGAGATATACAATATGTACAAGTAACAAGAGGAAACAGAAACAGTGAACGAAGTGCTGCAATTAAAATATGGGTAAGGCGCGGTGTTACCACTGCGGCAAAGACGTTGGCAATGTCTCAGATTTACCTTTAAATATTGTCATACTGTAATCATTTGCTACCTTGTCCAAGCTCGAATTGCTCTCTATAATTTGTCTTCTGAGTCCGCTGAGATTACTTGAACATCTGCTAATAGGTTCGTATTTATAACTTCGTCGTTAAGCTTATAATGGTGGACTACTGCATTCTGGCATACATTCTGTATCTTTATGGTGTCGTCTATGTATTTATTAAATAATTTGGTGATAAAGGAGGTCCTTGTCTCGCTCGTTCACAGATTTTTCTCGCAATGGTCTTCCTTTTTGTACATTGATTTTGTTGTGCGTACACATAATTTGAATTACACTTATTCGATACTAAGGTAATCATTATTTTCACAAATTTCCTATAGTGTAATTCTGTTAACTTTACAAAAATCTTTTTCATAACCAGTAGAGGCTATATACGCGAGATTATTGTATGTTCATAACTTGGAAGACTGGAAACCCACTGTCTGGTCAAGATCCTCTCATCCGAAGCCCATTCCGTTCTTGAGTACGAAACGTTTCCGAAATAACCTTTAGTCTATTAGATATTAGTTTTGAACCTGTATTGTGTCCAGAGCTTATAAAACTATTACCTCGTCACTATCACATTTTCTGCGTTTCCATTATGTAAATAATGGGTAACGCCTGCTGTTTGTCAATCCTCGGGTATGTCGCTGTATTTCCGTCAATAATTTACAAAACGGAATAGTCTTGTGAGTAGCGATTTCGAAGCATATTTAAATAATTTTACACTGAGATTGTCTTTTTGTTTTTCGGTATTTTAAATCGACCTTTAGCTCTTGCTTTGTCACCGAAGTTAAACTGCCGTTCTTGGTTAGCACCTGGATGGGTGATCGACGAGGTCTACCGAGAACTTTTGGTAAGCGGGGTGTACTCAGCCCTTGTCAGGCCAATTGAGGAGCTGCTTGACTGAAGTTGCAACTCCGATCACAGCTCTTTGGTTGGTTTATTTGAGGAAGGCACCGAAGAGCAACGCCATCGTCCCATCGGATTATGGAAGGATGGGGAAGAAAAATCGACCGTGTGCTTTCAAAGAAACCACCCCGGCATTTGTCTGAAGCGATTTAGGGAAATCACGGCAGACCTACATCAGGATGGCCGGAATGAGAGTCCAGTTTACTAACCACTGCGCCACGGTGTCTCCGATCGTCGAAACTGACTACGACCAGCAGAGCGGTGTCCTGACCACATGCCCTCCATACCTGCATCCAGTGACGCCTATCGGCGACCTTCATCTCGCCGCGGACAGCGCAGCGGTCGGTCGGCACCGTTGGGCCTTCGAGTACTGTTCCGTATAAGTTTATTTCTTCCATTGATATAAGATCAACGTGCTCGTCACTAACTGCAGTTCCCAAATTCTTGTCATCACCTGTCCCTAAAATTTGGAAATAGTCAAACCAGTCATTTTCTGAATTGGTGTTCATTAGATTTATATCTCTGTCACCTTTTTAGTTTCAGCGTCCTAGACCGCAGCTCGTGGTCGTGCGGTAGCGTTCTCGCTTCCCACGCCCGGGTTCCCGGGTTCGATTCCCGGCGGGGTCAGGGATTTTCTCTGCCTCGTGATGACTGGGTGTTGTGTGCTGTCCTTAGGTTAGTTAGGTTTAAGTAGTTCTAAGTTCTAGGGGACTGATGCTCATAGATGTTAAGTCCCATAGTGCTCAGAGCCTACTAACATCAATTCCTTCACTCATTCGTATAAAATTATAGGAAGCTGGATGTCCTCTGTCCCCCATGATTCTTTGTCGAATGCGTCAGCCTGCAAGACCTTGCCACTGCTTTTGGCCAATAGGTGGTCAAATTAACAAGATTTTTCTTGATGCCTGGTCTACGTATAAAAATCATACACCCTTAGAACAACTATCCTTCCTGATAAGTGTGTGTGACATTGTAATTCATGGTGCGGACCTTTGTGATTACTGTGACGCGCCGGTATTCATTACGTGTTGATGGTACAAGTTAACGGTTTATTGGGAACATTTCTCAAATGTCGACAATAACCATTTTGTGAAGTCTAATACACGCATCACATTGAAGCTTGGTCTCTGCACCTCCCGGACACTCATTTTCGGTCACCCTCCTGATGCGCATGGTGAGTCATTAACAGCTAATATATTTCCTGTCATAATTGTTAACACAATAATTTCATATGAGCCTTCCTATATACTGAACTTGCGACCTCGGACACAAGGGATTCTTTATGAATGATGCTTTGTAACGGCATTTAAAGCTATCTGTGTACTGAAGATGGTCGCTTGACCAAAGCAGGTAGTCCATAAAGAAATACACAACAAATTTTCTAACTTCCTGAAATTTTGTAACTTCGTGACACCATCCTTTAATTAAATTGAGGCAGTGCACTACGGTTTATGGAAAATTTCAAGAAACACTGTCGAATAAAACATGATTGTCATGGCAGATATTAATGATGTAGAATTTGCTCCAACTTGACCGTTTTATCAACTGCCCTTTGCCGGCCGCGGTGGTCTAGCGGTTCTAGGCGCGCAGTCGGAACCGCGCGACTGCTACGGTCGCAGGTTCGAATCCTGCCTCGGGCATGGATGTGTGTGATGTCCTTAGGTTAGTTAGGTTTAAGTGGTTCTAAGTTCTAGGGGACTGATGACCACAGCTGTTAAGTCCCATAGTGCTCAGATCCATTCGAACCATTTTTTTTTCAGTGTCCTAGAGGCAGCCGGTCGTGAAATCCATAATAGTGTGATCAGATGGATGTTACAGTGATGTGAGCAAGTGGTCGCGAGGCGGCGAGGAAGTTGGGTGGTGGGGCAGCGGCGCAGGCAGGGCTGGCGGGTCGGCGGCTGTTCTGTGAGGCCCGCTCCAGCGCTCCGGCGCTCCAGCGCTCCAGGCCGCTGTGGGTCGGGATTTATGGGCCTCCGAGCCGCCGTGCCGGCCGGCGGGCCCCTTGACCCGGCGACCCTCACCTCGCCACGCCGCGCCGCGCCGCGCCGGCGTTAGGCGTAAATTGCGGATATTTGGCGGCGGCTGCGGTGCCGGCGCTCAGCCCGACGTCCCGAGTGACTCATCGCCACCCACGCGGGCGACACCTGAGCCCGGCCCTCTGAGCCGCCGCCGCTGCGGACCAACTTGCGGAAGGAAGCGTTCGTGGCGACCGTCCTGCCTCTGCGGCACAGCAGCCGGTCGCCGGACGCGGCGCAGGTCGTTTCCGTTTTCGGGAAAGGTTGTAGGACAGGTGCTCGTAATTCAAGATCTTTGAAATCAATCTGGTGTACACTGAGGTGACGAAAGTCATGTGATAGCGATATGCGCATATACAGACGGCAGTAGTATCGCGTTCACAAGGTATAAAAGGGCAGTGCAGTGGCGGAGCTGTCAATTCTACTCAGACGATCAATGTGAAAAGGTAACCGACATGATTGTGGCCGCTTGACGGAGTTAAATTGTGAAGGCGGAATGATAGCTGATCCTAAACGCATGGGACAATGGATTTCGGAAATCCTTATAGCACTCCGTCTTCAGGCCACGAGTGGCCTACCGGGACCATCCGACCGCCGTATCATCCTCAGCGTAGGATGCGGATAGGATGGGCGTGGGGTCAACACACCGCTCTACCGGTCGTTATGATGGTATTCTTGACCGAAGCCGCTACTATTCGGTCGAGTAGCTCCTCAATTGGCATCACGAGGCTGAGTGCACCCCGAAAAATGGCAACAGCGCATGGCGGTGGATGGTCACCTATTCAAGTGCCGGCCACGCCCAACAGCGCTTAACTTCGGTGATCTCACGGGAACCGGTGTATCCACTGAGGCAAGGCCCAAGGCCGTTGCCCCTCGGAAGTCCATAGGGATTCAATATTCCTAAGTACATAGTGCGGCCACAATATCAAATATCCGACATTACCTCTTCCAAGAACAACGCAATGGCCGACTACTTCTGACGTAACGGCCGAGAACGAGAGACATATCTGTTAGGACAGTGCTACGAAATTTGACGGTAATGGGCTACGGCAGCAGACGACCGACGCGAGTACCTTTGCTAACGGCACAGGATGGCCTGCTGCCTTTCCTGGGCTCTTGACCATATCCGTTAACCATAGAGTACTGCAAAACCGGGGTCTGCACACACGAGTCGCGATTTCTGTTGGTAAGACATGATGGCAGAGATAGAATGTGGTCCAGACCCTACGAAGCCACGGACCCAAGGTGTCAACAAGGCACTGTGGAATCTGGTGGTGGCTCCGTAATGTGTAGGCTGTGTTTACATGATATGGGCTGTGTCCTCTGGTCCAACTGACACGATCATTGACTGGAAATACTTATGTTCGGCTACAAGAAGTCCATTTGCAACCATTTGTGGACTTCGGTTTCTCAAACAACGATGGAATTTTTATGGATGAAATGCGCCATGTCACGTGCCACAGTTGTTCGCGTTTGCTTTTAAGAACATTCTGAACTATAAGAATGAATGATTTGGTCACCCAGATCGCCCGACATGAATTCCATCAAACATTTATGAGACATAATCCAGAGGTCAGATCGTGCACAAAATCCTGCACTGGCTACACTTCCGCAATTGCGGACGGTTGTACAAAATGCATTGCTCTATATTTTGTCAGGGGACTTGCAACGACGTATTGAGTCCATGCTACATCGAGCAGCTTCTTTATGCCGCGCAAACGGTGGTGAAACTCGATATTCAGAGGTATCCACTGATTTTTGTCATCTCAGCGTAGAATTATGTGACGTGTTTTGTGTTCATGAATTATTTTGTTACTCGAGAATGAAAATTTCCTTTATAAACAGTGCGTCATGTCTGCCACCGTAAAGCCACAATGGAAGCAGATAGTATCACCTGTCCACAAGGTTTCGGTAAGCGCTTGGTTCATGCACCATCGCTGCCTTCTGTTCATCTGAACACCAGTACCACAACTCGACGTCCACCAAGTGGCACAGCTGGCCTTTTCAGACGAATAGAGTTGCTCCATCGGACAGGTGGTTGGAGTGTGTATCGTGAAACGTCTGACAGCCAACAGGCTGCAACAATTCGTCGGGATTGTGCAGGCCGGAGGACAAGCTGGATGGAGCGTTATGGTTTGGATGAATATTTTCGTGGGATTCCCTGGGCGATCTCGCCGTTCTGGAGGGGACAACATCCACCAACAGGACAATTCAACGTGTCACTTAACTCGCAGCGCACATGTGTGGTTCAAAGAGCACCAGGACGCGTTTACCTCGCCACGAAACTCATCGAATTTAAATACAATCTAAAATTAGTGCAACCACCTCGATCGGACTGTTCGCAGCAAAGATCCTCAACCGAGAAACCTGGTAGTGCTGGCCACGGCAGTGGAGTCGGTATGGCTCCACATCCCTTTTGATAGCTTCCAGAACACTACTGATTCTCTTCCTGCAAGTCTTGCAGCTGTACACGCCACCAAAGGCGGTTGCCCAGGCTTTTCACGCAAGGTCACAATGTGAGTTTACAGTTGTAATTAACTTTGTTCTCCCCACGGAGGAAAGAGTCAACACGGCGTTATTGGTATTCACTTAAAGTGATGTGTGGAAACAATGAAACACTTAGGCCAGAATGTTCTCACTGTACTTGAAGCTGTGGTGGTTTACTTGAAAAGAGTACTGTCAGTTTCCTGAACCACACTTGTCCAACACAGGTGTGTGTTTTCTGTCCTACGACCTTAAGCATGTTTTTTCATGTGAACCATGCTTCACGCCCATTATACGACTCATTCCTCCACCTCGTTCTCCGTAAAAACAGAATGCGTACACTATGTGTTTGAAAACCACAACGACCGAATTTGAAGAACAATACAACACGCAGGCCAGGGTTTTTTTTTAAGACAATTTTCTTTCACGGTGTCGTTTATGTGTTAAGCTCATGAAACGTCCATAATGGTTTCAAAACACTAAGGGTAGTTGTTCATAGATCACGTTTTAAGTAGTCAAGTGACGCCATGGTTAATAAACCGCACTCGACTTTGGAAGAGAAGTATTTCACATTCCTGCCACCCATCCCGACTTATATTTTCCATGGCTACCCTAACTCACCTAAGGCAGATTCCGCGATGATTTCTTTCGTGTCGTACACAGACACACACTAGGCACTCATTCCCACGAACCAGTTATCGTGTAGAAACAAGGATGAAAGGTAATTCAACAGTTGAGAATACAACAGAGTGAATGTAACCACAAATCAGTGTCGTTCAACAAAACCAAAATCGCCGTAAGCAGCGACACATAGTAGCACAGATTTGCAATTCAGAATCTCGGCTCATAAAGTGAGATGTATCAGCCTGTGGACGTTTCACTAACGATATACATCCACCGTGCTGGGTATTTGTTTCTTGTAGAGAGTCAAATGGTTCAAATGGTTCTAACCACTATGGGACTTAACATCTGAGGCAAGGGGAGACGAACACGGAGCAATCTACTACACTAAAAATAGGTAGTCTACCTGCGGTAACGTACCGACTTCCGCTTTATAACAAGCCCTCTGACTAGTTAAGAGTTAACTGTTGCATAAATACCATGCTTAACATTACCTGCCTGGTGCTGAATGCCAAATTGCCTGAAGTCCCACTAACTGATTACTTCCCTAGTCCCTGTTCTAAAGAGAAAACTGCGCAGCAAGAAATTTAATTAGTGAACTCCAGAAAGATCGATCAGAGTTTATACCTTACTAAGCGTTACAAATGATTTGTCCTCACAGCGTTCAGGAAGTTGTACAGTTTAACGAACTAAGCGTTTACATAATTAACATTTATTTAACAGATGGAGCGTATTGAACGACATTTCCATGGAACATACACACACGTAAGGATGCTAATCCTATAGTTCCATACGAGAAAATAATAGTCACATACGGATAGTTATCAATGATCAACAACTTACGATCCAGGAAATGCAAAATTACCAGCGCACAAAGATTCGATCACTACGTTAACCACTTTCCATTACGAAATGAATCATCAAATCCAGATGGTGCCTTCCAATGGAGAGAGTTATAAGTATTAATTACGCGCACTGTAGATGAAGTGGATCATGACCAATTAAGGAACAGATTGTGTTGCATCTGAATATACAAAAAACGGTACTGTAATCGTCAGTCGCGATATAGCTCGTAACGACGGAGTTTCATGGTTACAGAGGATCCCAGCTGAGACTAACTCCCGTCCAAAAATCACTACTCAGTTTATCACTGAGCATCAACTGCTTTGAGCCGTGTAGTGAGGTCAATACATCGTTGCCGGGTATCTGGAGCACCATATTTCGCTATCTGGAGAGCTTAGCACTCTCAGGTAGAGAAACGTTGGTGGCAGTCGGGAATCTTGGAGAGAACGGCACACGAGGGGGAGCGTAGTTGTTTTGGGTTAGCATGGACACCTTTCACTGTGTGCATATGTTCCAGCAGCGGACCCCATGTGTTGACGAAGACGTCATAGAGCTCTGCGGTAGTTATTACGGCGTGCAAGCCGTTACAAGTGTATTCCAGCCGGACGCTTTGGGAGTAATTTGACTGAACATTTGTCCGGCTTGATTGCCATTCTTGGTCGATGACAGAGCTTAGGATATGACACTACCAGTTTCCTGGTGAGCGTTCTTTGACTTTTCTGTGACTTTCGGTCCGGGCTGTGGCTCTTGTTTGCGCGGAACTGGTTTAGTGATTATGGCCTGATTGGTGCACAGCTCTCCGCCGTCAGTTTTTCAATCATGTTTTGGTAATGACTATTTCTGAACTTTCGTCGTTTGTACCAAAGCTCTCCCTCGTAGGCAAACTACTAGTCTATTAAGGCTAACTCCTCTAAAACTATAAAGGCAAATACCGCAGTGAGATCAGTTTAGGTTAAGTTTTTATAATGTTATTTACGTTTTATATTTTTGAAGAGTCTAATTACTTGTAAGTGTTGTTTTATGCTTTGAACGTTCAGCTTTTGTTTATCAATAACAGAATTCCCTCTGGCAGTAGTAAGAACTGATCGGTGAAAGCATTAGCATTTTGTAATTCTTGTCAAGTTTTAGTTAATATTTGCCAGAATAATGCTTCGGACATACAGAAGTTCAAAAAATGGTTCAAATGGCTCTGAGTACTATGCGACTTAACTTCTGAGGTCATCAGTCGTTTAGAACTTAGAACTAATTAAACCTAACTAACCTAAGGACATCACACACATCCATGCCCGAGGCAGGATTCGAACCTGCGACCGTAGCGGTCACGCGGTTCCAGACTGAAGCGCCTTTAACCGCACGGCCACACCGGCCGGCATACAGAAGTACTTGTTACTTGATGGCGTAGTAAACTTAAATATTCTGGTAGAGCATTTATTCACGCTTGAGGTGACTGTGAGCCCATGCGTTGTACCCTGAAAAAATATTTAGCACTGATTGGCATGCCTGATTCATCTTAATATGAAATTTTTTGAGATGAGTGTTTTTGTTGCTGTTATATTTCTCGTTCCCGCTAGTGCTCTAGCCTGGAATACAGTGTGTTTTGAGATCGGCCAATCTGTTTTCCTCTGCTTTATTTAAGAGAGGTTTTATGTATGTTGCAGTTGAGCCAACGTTAACTTCACGCCTTGTTGCCCCAAGCCGGGTGGCCGTGGTCTACCTCGGAGGGTAATGTACCGTCTACGGGCTTGCACCCTGATCCCACAACGAGCTGGTTCCCCATAATTTATTGATTGTGGTCTAAAGAACTGTTTGGAGTAAATTGTTTTGCCTGCAATTTTTGAAGCATAAACAGTCTACATGATGGTTGAATGAAAAGTTATGCCTCCACCTTCGTTAATTAGGTTTGGATGGGAATATTTTAATAAATCAAACGCAGAAATAATCGTTAGAATTTGATCTTTAATTATCAGTATTCACTTTTCCACATAATCACCAGCAAATTCGATACATTTCTGCCAACAATGAACAAGTTTTCTGAAGCCGTCACTGAAGAAGTCGACACACTGTTTCCGAAACCACAGCCTCACAGTTCTCTCAACGTCTTCATCAGAAGCATAACGATGCCCTCACAGATCGTCTTTCATTAACGGGAACAGATGGAAGTCAGACGGTGGTAAATGTGGACTGCATGGAGGATGCCGCACGGTGGTGAGAGTCAGGCTCTGAAGTTCTGCAGTAGTGGCACGTGAAGTGTGTGGTTTGGCATTGTCATGCTGCAGGAAAATATTTCTCCATTTCTCTTTCCCTTTCGGACCCTTGTTGGCCGTCGTTTGAGAGTTCGTAGTGTTGTGATGTAACGCTCTGAATTTATTGTTGTTCTACCATCAAGGAAATCAACATGGATAACACCATCTGTGTCCCAGAATACTGTGGCCATGATTTTTCCAGCTGAGGGCTGCGTCTTGAATTTCTTTTTCTGGGGCGAGTCTTTGCGTCGATATTCCATAGACTGACGTTTCGTCGCCGGGTCGTAATGGTATACCTACATTTCGTCTCCTGTCACAATTGAATGGAGAAAGGCGTCACCTTCATTCTTGTAACGCGAGAAGAGTTCCTGGCAAATTTCAAGTCTCTGAGATTTCTTTCAGGAGTCAGCACCCGGGGTACCCATCGTGCACAGATCTTGCGGTAGCCAAGCAAAGCAATAACGTGACCCACACGTTCTTGTGGAATGCCGGTTGTTCTTGCAATTTCTCTCTGAGTGATATGAAGATCGTACTCAATCTGTCAACATTTTGCTCCTGAAACTCGGTGGTTGCTGTCACAGGACGTCCATCTCGTTGTTTGTCATGCAGGTCAGATGTTCCCATCTCAAAATCTCTGAACGTACTTGCCCAACGACGCACAGTACTCACATTAACACAATCACCTTAAACAGCTTTCATTCTCTAATGAATCTCCTTTGGGGTGATACTTTCTGCCTTGGGGTGACACCTTCTGCTGTCAAGAATTCAATAACAGGACGTTGCTTAATCGCATTGACCCACCGTCTGCGCAGGGTTCCATACTTTACACTCTCACAAGACAACCATTCAATGCTAAGGCTTTCCGCTAATTGGAGCTGTAGAGGAGAGGCTACGGAACAAGCCAGTACCTGCCGCCAATGCTGGCAACTATTGAAGAGTTACGAAGGTGGAGGCATTGCTTTTCAGTCAACCCTCGTGTATTGAAACTTCCTGACAGATTGAAAGTGTGTGCCGGACCGAGACTCGAACTCTGGACCTTTGCCTTTCGCGGGCGAATGCTCTACGATCTAATCTAACCAAGCATGACTCACGACCCGTCCTCACAGCTTCAATTCTGCCAGTACATTGTCTGCTATCTTCTGAACTTTACAGAAACTCTCCTGCTAACCTTGCAGAACTAGCATTTTTGGAAGACAGGAGTGCTAATCCTCCCTATCGTCCTTTCTTCATTAGAACAGCACACCTTCATCCAATGTACAATATTCTGCTAATTTTGGAAAATTTAGATGACCTAATCTGTTTTTAACTAATTTGAGCTTTTCATCTTGTTTTCTTCTCTTCTAATGTCGTTACTAATTCTTTTAAATTGTCCCTTCTCTTCAATGTGGACTGTTACATTAAAAACGTGTACCACATCTGGATCTCGCCTTGGTTTTCTTTTCGCTTGGTTTTTCACTGTATTGCGTAACAGTGTATCAACTACCACATTGTCGGAGCCCTCAACATATTTAATTCCTATATCAAACTGCTGTAAATACAATGCCAACCTTGTTAGTTTTAGATGCTTTAACTAAGAAGTTTGCAAACAGGTCAAAACACGGTGGTCATTATATATGATTACTTGATGGACAAAGAAGTAACGTTGAAATTTCTGTAACACAAATGTAATGGCGAGAGTTTATAATTCGGATATACAATAGTAGTTCTGAGCCTGTTGCAAAGGTCTACTAGCAAACACCATTGTTTTGTGGACTTGCTCTTCTCCTTTGTTTTCAATTTGAAACAATTCAATTCCCCTCTCCCGACCATACTTACATGCATCTTATGCTACGAAGCAAGGCTTGAAAACACTGGGATAATTCAAAATTTGGCTGTCTATCAAAGCTGCCTCAAGTTCTATAAAGACCTGCTGACACTCCTCTGCCCACCTATAAGGTGCATTCTTTTTCAATAAATCTCTTAAACAAGGTGCATAAAATAATTGTTCCAGCACGAATTTTCGATAAAAATCAAATAGTCCGAACATTCCCTTTAAGTATTTTCTATTTGTAGGCGCAGCCAACTCTCTGGTAGCTTTCATCTTGTCATGATCTGGATTATCCCTTCTCCACTGACCATTTGTCCTAAGAATTTTGCGTCTTTCTTCATAAGCGAAGTCTTGTCTAATATAAACTTTATTCCACCTCATTCTATGGCTTCCAAAACTCAATAACATGCAATATTCTTCCCAAGTGGGAGTTGAAATTAATACATCATCTACATATACAGTTATTCTCTTCAGGAATTCGTTGGGACGTCGCCATGATGTAATTGCGAACACTGATATTAAAACCAAAGAGACTACTGTTTACTGGTAACATAGTCCCTCAAACAGGAAACCTGTGTACTTACGTGATTCTTTTGCTAACGCCAGATTCTAGTAACCACAATTTACATCCATAGACGTGAAAAATTTCGCTCCTTTAAATTTCCATAATAGTTCCTCTGTACTCTTTGTTCAAAGCTCTTGCATCCAACACGAGCCAAATCGATACGTCTTTCTAGGGGGCCAAAATTAAGGAATTATTATACACACTAACGCCCTTTCCGATTCGTTCGATTTAAACATTTTCTGAATCATTTCCTTTGCCGCTTCTTTATGCACCTCAGCAATCACAAACGGTGTTTGAAAAAGTTAGCATCATATTTTACCATTAGATAACATTCTTTATCTTTGAATAATCCCGGCTGTTCCTAAAACAGGAAATGGTGTTTACTTAAAACCCGTTTTATCTCATTTTTCTGGGTTTCTGTCACATTCGATAACTCCACTATTTTTTCTTCAGTTCTGATCCTGATGTCTATTTCATCAGAAACTGTTTCCTATTTTTCTCCCTATTCATAGTAGCCCACGATATCGTCTTTTCCATGCAGCAACGTATGGGTACATCGCTCACCGGCCGGATATCGCTTTCTTCCTTCAAATGGCATTGTTAAACCCTTTCCATCTGCGCTAATGACAGACTCGTTATGCCCAAAATCGACCTTCCCTTTGCATTTTTGCAAAAAGTTTGCCCCATCCAACATCTCAACATTTAACCCTAAAATTATCGGTAAGTTCTGGTACAATCTTTACAGGTAACATCACCTCGTTAGTTAATGCTTCCTTACTTTTACCTGTGGCTACTACTGTGTTAATTCTGGAGACGGGCATAATAATTTCTTTCTTTTTAAGAACAGCATCTAATAAATTGTTTTACCCTGCTCATACATCTGAACCGCTATCACGTAAGCAATGAACTTTTCCACCAAAAACTGCAACCTCTGCTATCGGTTGTCCTGATGATTCTTCAACAGTTTCGGGATCTGGTTCTTCCGACGGATCACACCTGTCGAATACAATACCTTTTTGCGGGTATAACACACATATTTATGGGTTCTTCTTCCCCTTCAACTATGGCAGCTTTAATTAATCTGTCTATCAGTGTCAAGTCAAAACATTTCTCCAAGGATTCTGCAACATTTCCTTCTACATTGTCAGAATTTTCTAAATAACCCTCAGCATCATCTACTTCTGTAGCTGCATCACTATCTTATGAACTCTCTTCCGTTCGATTTACACATTCCTTGACGTGTGAAACTGTTTCATTACTGTCAAACAGAATCGCCTCTATTCTACCTAAAATTTCATTTGCCGGTATATCTTCCTTCTGTGCTGGACTTTCCCCGTATATAGTGCTTTCTTCATCGTTTCCTATAGGATCCTAGGATCCTCTTTAGTATTTCAGTGCTCAGTTAGACTAAGATCCTGCTACACAATCTTATCAGATAACTCCTGTTCCTTGCTAACCTTGTTCCTAGATTCGGCATTTTCATCAAATCTTTCATAAAATTCTATCACATTTCCTGAAAAATAAACATTCTCACTTCCTCTCTTTCCTCCGGTATGTTTGTAGTACCTGTATTGTGGGGCGGTGGGTGGAATTATTATTTGTTTATAAATGTTTGAATGTAGAAACACTGCAGTTCCCGGCTGTTTAACCATATGTGGGGCGGTGGGTGGAATTAAAAAAAAATGGTTCAAATGGCTCTGAGCACTATGGGACTTAACAGCTATGGTCATCAGTCCCCTAGAACTTAGAACTACTTAAACCTAACTAACCTAAGGACATCACACAACACCCAGGCATCACGAGGCAGAGAAAATCCCTGACCCCGCCGGGAATCGAACCCGGGAACCCGGGCGCGGGAAGCGAGAACGCTACCGCACGACCACGAGCTGCGGCCGCGGGTGGAATTAATTGTTCTTTATATAAAATGTTGAATGTTTTTCCCGGCCGATTAGCAACATTTGTGGGGCGGCTGGTGGAAAATTTACTGTTGTATAAATGTTTGAATGTAGAAACACTGCAGTTTCCCGGCCGACTAAGCGTATGTGGGGCGGCGGGTGGAATTAATTGTTTTATATTTAAATGTTCCTATTATTTATGCTTTCTTTTGCCGTTCTCAACACTGGCTCTCTAACTACAATATTGGCAACCAGAAAGTGATTAGCAAAACGTGAAGCCTGCAATTAGAATTCCTAGTGCTCACTTCATCTGAGAAATACACTTATAGCTACAGCTTATAACTCTGAGGAATTAGGAGATTGTCTGGGATTCATAATCAAAAACGATCGTGAAAAAACGTTCGCTATATTCTGAAAGTCACAGATAAAAAAAAAGAAACCACACAATCCAACTACCAGAGTAGTTCAGAGTCTAATGCGCTGATGCAACTATAACTGTCCAAATTAAATGTTTAAGTGAATGCTCGCCGTAATTTGATGATATTGTTCATCAAACGCCACGCTAAATAATGGTAGAATGTCTGTCCCGTGACGGCACGTGAAAATACGATATACGCAAACTGAAGATAGACCGTTAAAGTCATCCCAGAATTAACACTTCACTCGAAAATGATTTCATGGTTACTCGTATCCCGAGTAACTTAATACGGCATCCGAGGCTGTTTATAGCAATGATACCGACGCGACACGGCTCCCGACACAGATGGTGTGCTATTCAGTGTCTGGAGAGAACTGGGGCCTTGCTTCCTCGCACAGCGTTCTTATATATAAAGCCGCGGTGCGGACGGCTAAGGGAACGCCTGATCAAATCGGCTCTCCCGACTAGCCGCTGGGCTAGTAATGCACCACATTAAGTTATTGAATAAATCATCGCTTCCTTTGCTGATGGCCGATGAAGCTCTCAATTTAAATGTGCATTCAGCACACAGGTAAGTAATCACAATAAAAGTCTGACGTGGCTAAGTAAAATATTTTGGGCGAGAGAATTAATTTAATTACACTACACGCAGTAGACGAGCTCTGAACTTGCCCTTTGGAGATACGCTATCGCTATAGGTTTATAGTTATTCAATTGAAACTTCTCACATCTTTATGATTATAGCGGATCTCCCTTCTACTTAAATTTAAACATCCTAGCCTTAATTGTTAGCCTACTTAATCTATCTTGCTTCCTTAATTTTTAAGACAAAAACCAGAAAATCATGAATTTCCACAAAAATTTTAATTTGTGAGATTTAAAGTACTGTTTCTATTAAATTATTATGAAAAAGGAATCTACATATAAATTTTTAAATTTCTAGCTCTTTTCTGTTGCGCCAATGATTTTTACAGGAAAACGTCCAAATTTCGAAACTGGTTAAAGTTATTGAACTGATATTCAACACATATTGATTTAGTATTACTCCTGACATGCTACAAACTTTTCAGGTAATTTACTCGATTTTTAAAGTATTGCGCAACATTTATGACGTCAGAGCTAGTTACAGCGGACTAGGCTGGCACACAATGGAAAGGCTGATGAGAATTTTATACTGCGTGAGTAGGCTGCTTCCCTACAGTATCACTGCTTTGTTGGTTGCCGGCTTACAAAAGGTTTGCTGGCGGGTTTAACCTAATTTTGGCAGCCTGCAAACGCTAGCACCCCTACGAACTGGGATTAGTTTTCCTCGTCGCCTACTCTTCCAGTAGCCGCAGCGGCATTCGGCTATCTGAAATGCTGTTCTGCTCTCTCAGCTGACTGCTGATCTTGACAACTGTCATTCCTATTTCTGTCGTAATTTCTATTTCGAGTAAAACCCCCTCGTCCACTGGACCGTCCTCTGTGATTGTTAGATATGTACCTGTTCTGTATACTTGCACCTTATTTTGCCTAGTAGGAGGCCTGTAATCCCTACCATTATATTCCCCTTCTTTTAAAATATTCTCTATCCTTTGCAAGTAACCAATGATATTGTTAATGTCCTCTCTGGGTGCAGAAATTGCTTTCTTTCGCCAGTACAAACGCAGTTTGTTTTGTAACACCATTATAGTCATGTAAGACAAAGAAGTTACCCACAGTCCTGATAGTAGTGTTTTTGGGTTAAACTCTTCACCTGACCTAAAACTATTTAATACTTCCATCGGTTTTTTTCCAGTATTTATCAAAGAAAGACTATTTAAAAATTTTAATGCTATAATACCTGTCTCCAGCTAAATTCCCCCGGACACAAGCTTCTCCCATAGGATTACACAAAGCCTATTTTCGGTTTGTCATTTGATGACCTAGGAAACATATCCTCAAAAACACTTCAGAAATCTTCATGACGTACGCACTAATTGGGTTCACATCTAGAAAGCTGCGTGGTTGATATAGGTAACCTCACATTATCGTGCAACACTATATATTATTCACGGCCTCATCAGTCAGTAATTCTATGTTGTGCGTTTTTTAGTCTTTTCATGCTCTTGCAGGTTACCACTTATTACTGTACTAAATTCTGACAAGCTATTCTTGGTCACACTTGCCCTCCAAACAGTTTACATTTGTCACTCCCCTCCCCAGTTTTATCAGCAAAAATTTTATAATTCTCATTACACTTTTTTTCAGCGCGATCTACTTGCACCTGTACTTTATTCAAGTCAGCACTTAACTGTTCCCCAAGCTGTTTACTACCTTCACCAACTTCTTGCTTTATATTGGTAGTTAGCTCACCTTTTAATGTTACAATATCATTCTTGCTTTCTTGTTTCGCACAGCAAATCAGTCGTTTCGCGCTTTTGTTAAGTTTTGATATCTCATTTTTTTACAGAATCGCTTAAGCTTGAAATTCTGTGATGCATTTCCCCCTGAATTTCCTCTTTAATTTTTTTAATGTACCATCAAACTGATTTATTTTTGTTTTCATGTTACTTACATCACTACCCAGACCACTTCCTTTACTATTCATTTCATTGCCTAATCCATTTCAGACCTCACTCCATTCATAATAGTACTGCTAATACCAACCATCTGTTTCACAATGTTTTGGGACATGGATGCAATGCTAACTTTGTGCTCACCAGCCTCCAATGCTGGCTCTATTTTCGCTTCAGTGACAGTAAATGGTACTAATTTAATATTAGGACCGGGTGTCTGTCCGCTACTTATTTGCTGAATAGGTGTACTTCTATTATTCTCATCAACTTTGAAACCTTAATCCCTTTTTATTTCCTTCACAGGACCTGGTGCCAATTTACTATCAGCTTTCCCCATGTCTTACTCATTAATTGACCTGTAAGTATTTGATACCGAACTTTGACAACCATTGACACTAACTAAAATTTATTCCTTTACTATCATCTGCAAGTCAGTACTTGGGACGTTTGTTTCCATACTCACACACCAAACGAAGTAAAACAGTACTAAGCCTTTTCTCCACGTTGTCAGCATGGTGAAATGCTACTGTTTGTCCGTCTGCGAAAGTCTGTCAGCTCAAGTCCATTTTTCAGGATCCCACAGCACCATCCATGGTTGCCAACTGCTTCTGCTGCTGATCTGCTACAGCTCGCTGTTCAAGGCTGCATCCGTAGGCGTTCCTGTAGTTCGCTGATCTCTTAGACTGCTCTGTCCTGACCCTCTGCTAATGTTGTATACAGTTCACAGTATCTCCACTGGGTGTAATTCCTTCTCCTATAACTTTAGTTCAAGAGGTAATCTGCACATTCTTACGTCTTTCTACCACGGATTTTATTGCTGCTTTTGAAGTTCACTCGACACTGAACTTCGCTTTTCCCGGCCACCAAAAGCACCAAATATGGCGGGGTGGGTTGGTCTCTAACCATTCTTTAAACCATCAGTCCATCTACCTGGATAGGTTCCAATTTGTCTGCCCCTTCCATCTGCGATGGTAGATACCGATTTAGCCGACAGAAGCAACGTTGACGAAAATTCGACTAAATACCTGCCACACAAAGGTCACATCACTTCAGTCCATGGGCAGTAGCTGAAGGTTAGTGAAACTATCGGGTATTTGAGATTCTTCTCATTTGAAAAAATGTCTAAAATTTCATTTAAATTGGTTTATTGTGTAAAACACCGAAGAGGGTATCAAGTCCATATTTAACATCCCGACATCTATTACGCAATGTTACTGACTGTCTCTTTTACATGTTCACATTCGAAAACAGCCTAAGATATTTTGTCCGACCATATATTTTACGTCCTAAAGAGTCACTGACCCACGACTACTTGTGAGTTAACACATTAAATAGTTCAATACGCTTCTTGTAAAAAAGTGCTCGCCATAATGTCTCGTAATCTGCACAAAACACGCCACGCGGAGTTTATGTACAACACGAAACGTTCACACGCGAATATCTACTAAAATAAACCACTTATAAAGCTTAAATATTCACAAAATACTCAATAATGTGGTCGTCTTTTATCAACGACGCGCAAACTGATCAAACGTACGAACTGCTTCATTTTGGTACAAGTTTTATCATCTCAGTTCAACATAGGTGTTTACCTGAAGATGGCTACCGAGCGACTATCTTGACTCGTAGGCCTGATGCACAGAGCTCTAGTCAGACGCACGAGAAATGCTGAATGCCTATTGGCTAGTATGTTAAGCAGCCAATCAGATCATCTCGAGCACTTCTATACTTCCCGTATTTCTAATGTCAGCCAATCTGATTACCAAAAGTAATTTAAACTAGAAATCTCGTAATTCTGAAAGTAAAGAAAAATAATGAAAACTAAAATACTATTACTTTCCACAAAACAAATTACTAACAGATTTAATACCCAGCGCCCCTTCTGGCTGTTTTTAAAAAATCAAGCTCACTCGGACATAGGTCATATATTCCCCTATTGCACAATAACTTCCTCGTGCATACATTTACATAATTTAATGAAATATCACATTCTCGCTTTGTGTATGTTCTCCGTTCACTCTCTGCCTCTTCAAAACGAACAACCAGAACACAATTAAATAATAATTTTCGAAAGTACTTTTAATTATGTCAGAAATCTGTGGTAATGAAGCTAAACAAAATCGCATTATATCTATGAACCTACCCTCTTGGTTGTAGTTTTAGGTGATACTACAGATGAATACATTAAATTCCGTAACTCAAGTATCAATATCCCAGAAAGATTATAATGTGTTTTAGTTATATGGTTCAAATGGCTCCAAGCGCTGTGGCACTTAACATCTGAGGTCATCAGTCCCCTAGATTTACAACTACTTAAGCCTAGCTAACCGAAGAACATCACACACATTTGCAGCCATTCATGGACTTTGCTTCCAAACAAAGATGGATTTTTATACATAACAACGCGCCACGTCACTGGGTCACAATTGGTCGCGATTGGTTTGAGAAACATTCTGGCCAATTTGAGTAAACAGTTTGGCCACCCAGATCGCCCGTCGTGGGAACATTCGAGTGGTCACTTCGTGCACAAAATCGTGCAACGTCAACATTTATGCAATTATGGATGGTTATAGAGAAAGCATGGCTCATTGTATCTACGGAGGACTTCCAAGGACTTGTGGGGTCCATGCCACGTAGAACTGCTTCACTACGCCGCCTATAAGAGGTCCGTCTCGATATTAAGGGATACTCATGGCTTTTGTCACCTCAGTGTAATCACCACTGCTTACATTTGAACAGAAAGTCATTAGAAAAGGCGACTTAAGTCTTCCGGCGTAAGAAGTCACTCTTGCTCTGTCAATGCCACGTCAAAGAGAGCAGAGGATCAGGCCACTCTATTGCTCTTAGGGTGGAAACTGCTCCTAAAAGGAGAAAGAATCAACGATGATCAACGACTTGAGGATGTAGAAGCCAATGGAAACCGCTGCATTAAAGGCATTAAATGTACATCCACAGGATTTGTGTCTAACTGAGAAAGTGTAGTGACTACCTCCCCATTGGCAAAAGATTCATGAATCCCAGCACCAACCTCCCTTCTCCACTTCAGGTCTTCCGGTGGGGACTAAAAAAGTGGAGGTCACCATGAGAAAGAGAATGAATAACCAACAAAAGCGTAACGTTCTACTTGTCGGGACGTGCAATGTCATAAGTATGAACGTGGTGGGGAAGGTTGAAAATCTAAAAAGTATAAGGCACGGGCTTAATGAAGGTATAGTCGGCTATCAGTGAGTGAAATGGAAAGAAGATAAGGAATGAAGAGATACTCTTGGAGATCTCTGAGGCTAAAAATATTGCGCTAACGAATAGCTCAGTAGGCAATTCAGCTGAAGAGGAATGGACATCTCTAAAAAGGACAATCACAAAATCTGGAAAGAATTCATAGATACAAGGGAGGTAACTGCGAAGAACTCACGAATAACAAGAAATACTTCAGTTGATAGACGAAAGAAGCAAATATAAGTACACTGAGGCGAATTCACGAATACCAAAATACAAGTCACTTAGAAATGAAATAAATAGGAAGTAGAGGGAAGCTAAGGCGAAATTACTGCATTAAAAACATGAAGAAAACGGAAAAGAAATGACAGCATATAGAAGAGTCAAATCTAACTTCGGTGAAATTAAAAGCAAGGGTAGTAACATTAAAAGTACAATGAGAATTCCACTGCTAAATGCAGAGGAGACGGCGGACAGGTGGAAAGAGTACACTGAAGGCCTCTGTGAGGGGGAGGACTTGGCGATGCCGTGATGCAAGAAGAAAAAGGAGTCGACGGAGAAGAGACAGGGGACCGAGTATTAGAACCAGAATTTAATGATGTCGGGGCGACTTAAGATCAAATAAGGCATGAGGGATAACTAACATTCTATTGAACTTTCTAAAATCGTTAGGAGAAGTGGCAACAAAACAACTATTCACGTTGGTGTGTAGAACGTATGAGGCTGTTGATATACCATCACACTTTCTAAAAAACATCAGTCAAGCAATTCCGAATACAGCAACAGCAGACCAGTGCGATACGCACAGGCAGCGTAATAGCTCATGTGTCCAAGTTGATGACAAGAGTAATATACAGAAGAATGGAAGGAAAAACTGAGGATGTGTTCGATGAAGCTCAGTTTGGCTTTGGAAAAGGTAAAAGCACCAGAGAAGCAGTTATCTCGTTGAGGTCAATAATCGTTTATAGGACTTGTCGAGCTAGGAAAGGCTCTCGACAGTGAGAGTGGTTCAAGACGTGCGAAATTCTGAGAATAATAGGGGTAAGCTACAGGCAATGCTGGATAATATACAAAATGTACTGGAACCAGGAGTTAACTACCGGGGGACCAAGATCGAAGGACATGGATTAAAAATGGTGTAAGACTTATGTAGCCTTTCGCCACTAATGTTCAATCTACACACCGAAGAAGTAATTGCGAAAATTAAAAAAAAAATGTTAAAGTGGGATTAAAATTCATGGTGAAAAGATATCGATGATATTATTCACTGATAGTATTGCTATCCTGAGTGAGAGTGGAGTAGAACTGCAGGATCCATTGAACGGAGTAAACAGTCTAGTGAGTACAGAATATGGACATTGAGGAAGTCGACGAAGGACGTAAATAATAAGGCGTAAATAATAAGAAGTAGCAGAAATGAGAATTCCGAGAAACTTAATGTTGAGGATCACGATGTAGACGAAGCAAGGTAACCCATGACGGACGAAGCTAAGAAAACATATAAAAGCAGAGCTGTCTTGGTAAAAAGGTCATTCGTGGCCAACAGAAGTATACTAGTATCAAATATAAGACTTAATGTGAGCAAAGAATTTCTGAGGATGTACGTCTGGAGCAATGCATTTTATAGCAGTGGAATTGGGAAAGCAGAAACAGAAGGCAGTTCAACCAGTAGACATGTGGGGCTACAGAAGAATGTTGAAAATTGTGTGGACTGGTACGGTAAGGAATGAATATTTCCTCGCAGAATCGGCGAGGCAAGGGATATATTGAAAACACTGACAAAAATTATGAACAAGATGCTGTCTCTTAATACATCAGGGAATAACTTCCATGGTACTAGAGGGAGCTTCAGAGGGTAAAAACTATGGAGAAAAATTTGTGGTGGCTTGCATCAAACCAGTCAGAACACTGACGACACAAAAAAAAACGGCCTTAGAGACCCTCAAGCGCATTTCTTCATTGCTTAATACTTTTGTATCCCACCACTTTCCGGACTGATTCATCCTGTATAGTCTATCAAACTTCAGGATATTCTTCATCATTACTAAATTGTGATCAGAGTCTATCTGCTCACTGGTACGCCTAACAATCCAATACCTGATTTCGGAAACTGCCTCACCATGACGTAATGTAACTGGTATCTTTCCGTACCTCCCAGGATTTTCCTAGTATACCTCCTCTACGTCTTACAGTTCTTGAACAAGGTAATCGGCATTACTACCTAAACTTTATTGCAGAACTAAATTAGTTTTTCTCCTCTCTTATTCTAACCAACCCTTCCTTTAACTCCTTCACATACAACCTCATTCCAGTCCCTCGCATATATTACATTTTGGTCTCCTTTTACATAATAAATTACCCGTTCGTTATCCTCATACATCTCAATCCCTTCAGCTGCTTGCGACGTCTGCATGTATACCTGGATTGTTGGAGAAGGAGAGATTAGTGTTCGACGTCCGTCGACAACGAGGTCATTAGAGACAGAGCACAAGCTCGGATAAGGGAAGGATGGAGAAGGAGAGCGGCCGTACCCTTCCGAAGGAATCATGCCGGTATTTGCGTGAAGCGATATAAGGAAATCACAGAGACCCTAAATTAGGATGGCCGGGCGCGGATTTGAACCGTCGTCCTCCCGAATGCGAATTCAGTGAGCTAAATGCTGCGCTATGCCGCTCGGTACTTGAACTGTTGTTTCCGATGTTGGTTTGTTCTCCATTCTGACGAGAACAACCGTATGACGATAACTTACGATCTGGCGTATCTTCCTATTCATAACAAATCCTACTCTTTCCATTTTACTTGGTGAAGATGCTTTATCTTGTAAACAATTTGCTTGGACTTCAAGACACTCTAGCGGCCTCAACAGTTTCTGTGTTGTTTCCACTCATGGTGCAGGACGTGACTTTTCTCTTTACCAAGGCGCGGCTTCGAATGGTAGTATTTATGAATATTCCTAAATCTAAGCAATTACCTCTAGCTTTCATGGGTGAAACTTTAAATTTATCATTTCGAAATGTCAAAATATAATTCCATTTCACTGGTGAAGCATGATGTTTCACACATGTCTAGATATAGTGCTTTTCATTCTAAAGCATACCAGTATTTCTAAAGTATCAGTGTGTACAGTTTTTATGATCATAACACGCCCATTTTTCCCATGGTATTATTGGACACGTCGCTTCTAAATTCATCCCACTTTTAGATTCGAATTCATTTCTCATTGCTTTACAAAGCACTATGTAAGGTATATTTATCCTTTTCCTTGATCAGTATTTATACTGTACATGTATCACCTTAAGAATTTTCGCATCGAAACTCTTAGATTCCTGTGTGTAAATGTTCCTGTATGTAAAATGTTCCTGTATGTGAATGTTCATTGTAATACGCATTTACAATGTCAGTTCACAGTTCCAGATTCCAATAGAAAATGGCTTTAATATAACAGCCAAGGAGGAAAATAGAGAACTTTTTAGATTTGGAGCGGCTATTAATTAATTAAAAAATAACTATTATGTAATGCATTCATTGGCTCTCAGCTGTACAGTTCGGCAGAAGCTGGGACTGAAAGTGAGTAATAATGAATTATATCTAAAATTAACCTAAAAGTAGTAAGTACAAACAAACAAAAGTGAATGCTGGTTGCATAATGAGCTAGCTGACTTTTCTAATAAGTCATACAAAAAGGAATTGATGTGATGGTATCGATATTGACTCAAGACTATCCCCAGCAGTGACATAAAATACGTATAATCTAAATGATTGAATATGTCCAGGCCCACAAGTTTTACATTTTGTGCACTAAATCACGTTTGACTGGGCATGTCTGACTACTACTGGCGGACTACAGTTGCTTAATTAATCCTAAAACTTATCGATGAACATGCTGTTGAGCTCACTTTATTACGAATTCGTTCATGTGCTGCAATACTGAGTATCAATTGCGACTGTATCGCGACTCCATGCATTTATGCAGGTCTTGCTGAGGTATCTCAAAAACTTTTGCTTTTGTATCCAGTTCTGCCTTTGTTTTACACTTGTATCGTATATACGCTCAACATCACTGGCGACACTTTAATTCCGCCTACATTTGTATTTATACGAATGCAGATTGTCCTGCGACACAGTGAACTTCAAATATCTGACTAGTTGACTCATTAATTCAGTACGTGAAAGGAGATGAAAATGTAATAATCATGTGTGACTGGAACCGTGTAGTAGGGGAAGAAATAGAAGACACTGTTAAGGTTCGATTTAGGCCCGGTGCTACGAATGAGAGAGGAGATAGACTGAGTGCTACAGTAAGTTTTAACTAGTAATAGCGAATACACCATTCCATAATAACAGGGGAAGGTACACTTAGAAAAGGCCTGGACGCACAGAAAGATTTCAGCAGGATTGCATTACGATGAGAGCTTCTGAAACCATATATTGGATTCCAAGCCGTGTCTACTAGTATATCACAATATAGCAATGATCAAGAGTGGAGCAAAGTTTAAGAGAATAGTCCCCGGAGAATCACTGTAGAAAGAAATGTGATACTGTACTAATGAGGAATGATGAGATGCGTTTTAAGTTCACAAAGGCTGTAGTTAGTGCAAAACTGGATGCAATAGGCATTTCAGTTGAACTGATATCCATAAATAAGGCAATCACATCGCAGAAAATGGAAACACAAGCATTGATGCAAGTAAGGTAACAGAGAAGGTAGGTGGGTACCAGAAGAAATATTTCAACTGATAGTTGAAAGAAGGAAGTATAAGAAATATTGACGGAAAGACAGGAATACAGCAGTATTAGTTAGTCTCCTTACGAATGAATTAATTAGGAGGTGCAGGGAAACCAAGATAAAATGGCTGTAGGAAAGACGAGAACAAATCGAAAAAGAAATCGACAAAGGAACGATTGTTTCAGCTAGCAGTAAAATCAAAATAACTTACGAAATGGAAAACAGATGCGTCAGAATTAAGAGTGCAAAAGGAATTCCACTGTTAAATAAAGAAGACAGAACAGATATATCTAAACCGCACACTGGAGGCTTCTGCAAGGCAGAAGAACTGTTACGACAGAAGAAAAAACGAAATTCGACATGTAAGTCTAAGGGAACCAATATTTGTGTCAGATTTTAACAGCATTTGGAAGAAATTCCTTTGGAATTTCTAAAAACTTGGATTAAGTGGGAACAGGATTATCGTTCAAGCTGGACAATCTATGAGTCTGGAGAGACTCATGAACATCCGGAAAAATCTATACCACACAATTCTGAAGATAGCAATGGCAGACAAATGCAAGAACTGTAATTATCTTAACAGTTCATGCATCCTAGTTGCTAAAAACAATATTATACACAAGGATGGAGTTGAAAATTGAAAATCAGACTTTAGGCTTGAGAATGGAAGCAAAACAAGTAAAATCAGGTCATGTTGATAGGATCTGTCGACCTAGAACAAGCTTTCGACAATGAAAAGAGCTGAAAGATTATGTAAGTTCCCACAGAAATACCTTAGCTTTTTGGAAAAGGTATACGTGCCATATGATATACAAGATAATGTACAACAGCACCTACAGGAACGTAGAGCGAAAAGCAAGATAATGTACAATAGCGTCTACAAGAAAGCAGAGCGAAAAGCAAAGATGGAAGACCAAGAACGAAGTACCGGGATTAAAAGTGGTGTAAGATACTGCTCATCGTAACATCAGTGTCCGAAAAAAAGAAAACTCGAAGAATTTGATTAAAATACAGTGTGAAAGGGTGTCGATGATAAGATTCGCTCTCGGCATTACTATCCTCAGTGAAAATTAAGATGAGTTGCAGAACCTTTCGGATGGCATGGTCTAATGACCACACGCCCTGGATTGATAGTAAATGGAAGAAAGACGAAATTAATTAGTAGCAGCGGAACTGAAATTGGAAATATACTTATCATCGAAATTGGGGACTAACTGATAGAAGAAATGAAGGAATTCAGATACACTTGAAGTAAAACAATGCAAGACGAACAAAGCAAGGAGGCGTAAAAGCAGTCTAAGACAGACAGTGAGGACGTTGCTGGAAAAAAGAAGTCTAATAGTATCGATAACTGGCCTTAATTTGAGGAAGAAATTTCTGAGACTGTGTGCTTTAATTATAATATTTTATAGAAGCGAATCATGTACTATGGGGCAACCGGAAAGGAGCGAAGCATTTGTTACGTCGTATATAGAAAAATTAGCAACTAAGAAGACAAGAGACAAGAAGATCATGCGGAAAAATGTTTAGAAGTAAGGACAGGATGATATGCTGTGTGGTACAGAGTGAAGCCTTTGATATGTGGCCTACAGAAAATTTAGACGGATTGATAAAATTTGATATGACAGGATTATTGGAAAACTGATTAGAATTAGGGACAGGATGAAAGGATATGTGTTAATATATCGGCTATAAGAACTTCTGTCGTACCTGAGGCTGCTGTCGAGGGTAATAACTGTAGGAGAAGACAGATAATCTAATATTTCCGACAAATAATTGAGGACATTGAGTGTAAATGTTGTTCTGAGAGGACGATTCTGATATAGGAGAGGAATTCGTGGTGGACCACATCTAGTCAGTCAAAAGGCTGTTGTCCCCTGCCCCCACTCCCAAACAAAAACGAGTTTGATTCGCATATTCGCATATTGGCAGATTCGTCGACATCTGCAGTTTCGATATCAGTAACAACAAATTTCTGTCACGCGTTAATGTAGAACGCTATTCATCACATTGAATCTAAGTCTCTATTTTTGACGGTAGCTAACATTTAAATGTTGATAGACACAAAAGATTTTTTACTGAGAAATAATGATTTGTTATTTTTAAAAGATGAGAATCTACATATAAGTGCAGAAACAACTTTTGCAGATTTAATGTATTTCACCAGTTGTTAGTTTTATTTTTTTAATCTGCGAGAAGACCTATTGGTTATGTGTTCATGTGCAGATGTATGACTAATCTGTTTACTGGTATCACCTATGGTCTTCCTTCTTATCGATCTTAATCGTCGGGTTCTATCGAGTCACATTTAATCGCCATTTCTTATACGTCTGAGGAAGTTGTCTTGAAACCGAGGCATTTTCCGCAGCACATATGTAAATATTCCTATGTTAACGAACCTCCATTTTATTGCTCAGTGTTTAACATCCCAGGTTCATTTCGCCTTTTATGTGGTAGGCTTAGTGAAATAACTCATAGTTTTTGTTTTTACACATAATTTAATTTCAATATAAAAAATTACCAGAATTCTCACTTCGTTGTACTAATTAAGTACATCAATATAACACTACCAGGTAGTGTAGACTTTGTAGAATAAAATCTGATAGGTAACAACAGCTGACACAATCATCTAGCAAACATCAAAACAACCACACTCACAAAATCAGGCAGGTACTCAAACGCATTCTCCAAAGACTCAACGTAGAACCACTCAACAAAAGGAAGTAGACTCGAAAATACTGGTTCAAACTTGCAAGGCGTACAATAATAAATTTTAGTTTCACTAAAGTGCACAGCCACTACAGATTTTGTAATTGATGACACTCTACAATAATGGTGAAATAGTTGGATTAAGATACACTTTCACTTTGCCTGTATTACTACGCAGGTTCCGAAACAAAATTTTAAACCTAAGAAATTTCCAGTGGCAGACGCAAACCTTGCTTAAAATTTAAGTTAAAATTAAAGAAATTGCGAAAAGGTAGGAAATTACGCAGATAAGGCCTGGGTAAGTTGAGAGAACCAGAGATAATGGAGCATTACGGAACGTGGAGCCGAAACAGGGGAAGGGAATACACTAGAAGACGAATGGGTAGCTTTGAGAGTTGAAACGGTAAAGGCAGCAGAGGATCAAATAGCTAAACAGACAAGGCTTAGTAGAAACTCTTCGATAACACAGGAGATATTTAATTTAAGTGTCCAAAGGAGAAAATAGGAAAATGGCCCAAATCAAGCTGACAGAAGTGAGTACAGATGTTGAAAAAATAAAACTGGCAGGAAGCGCAAAACAGCTTAACAGAAACGGCTACAGGGCAAACATAAGGCTGTAGAACTATTTATAACTGGGGAAAGAAGAATAACGCTGACAGGAACATTAGACGTCAGGAGAAAAGAAGCAACGACATGAGTATCAAGAGCTAAGACGGCAAACCATTAGAAGCAAAGAAGTGATAACTCAAAGGTGGAAGGAATATTTAGATGGGCTGTACAAGGGAAATGAACTTGAAGACAACGTAAAAGAAAGGGAAGAGGCAATGGATGAAGATGAGTTTGGGGGTAAAATATGAGAAGAATCTGACAGATCACTGAAAAGCCTCAGTCAAAACAAGGCTCCTGGAGTGGACGATATTCTCTCAGAGCTGACTAAACTTAGTGTCAGCCTGACTGAACTTAGTGTTCAACACACATGAGACGGGCGAAATAAGTTAGCCTTTAAGAAAAATGTAAGAAGAAAATCAGGTGCTGACAGTTTAATAACCCGTTCTTGATGCTGACAAAATTATACAGAAGAATGGAGAAACGTCTGGAAGCCAACCACAGGGAAGATCAGTTTGGATTCCAGAGAAATGCAGGAACATGCGAGGCAATACTGGACCTAGACATAGACTTACTCTATGTGATCAAAAGTACCCGGACACCCCAAAAAAACATACGTTTTTCATATGATGTGCATTGTGCTGCCACCTACTGCCAGGTACTCCAAATCAGCGACCTTAGTTGTCATTAGATATCGTGAGTGAGCAGAATGGGGCGCTCTGCGGAACTTACAGACATCGAATGTTGTCAGGCGATAGGGTGTCACTTGTGTTACACTTCTGTACGCGAGTTTTCCACACTCCTAAACATCCCTAGGTCCACTGTTTCCGAGGCGATAGTGAAGTGGAAACGTGAACGGACACGTACAGCACAAAAGCGTACAGGCCGATCTCGTTTGTTGACTGGTAGAGACCGCCGACGGTTGAAGAGGGTCTTAATGTGTAATAGGCAGGCATCTATCCAGACAATCACACAGTAATTCCAAACTGCATCAGGATCCACTGCAAGTAATATGATATTAGCCGGGAGGCGAGAAAACTTGGATTTTATGGTCGAGCGGCTGATCATAAGCCACACATCACGCTGGCAAATGCCAAACGACGCCTCACTTTGTATACGGAGCGTAAACATTGGACGACTGAACAGTGGAAAAACGTTATGTAGAGTGACGAATCACAGTACACAATGTGGAGATCCGATAGCAGGGTGGTGTTATGGTGTTGTGTTTCTCATGGAGGGGGCTAGCACCCGTTGTTGTTTTGCGTGACACTAACACAGCACAGGCCTACATTGATGTTTTAAGCACCTTCTTGCTTCCCACTGTCGAAGACGAATTTGAGGATGGCGATTTCATCTTTCAAAAAGATCGAGCACCTGTTCATAATTCACGGTCTTTGGCGGAGTGGTTACACGACAATATCCTCCCTGTAATGGACTGGCCTGCACAGAGTCCTGACCAGAATCCTATAAAACACCTTTGGCATGTTTTTGAACGACGACTTCGTGCCAGGCATCACCGACCGACATCGGTAGCTCTCCTCAGGGTAGCACTCCGTGAAGAATGGGCTGCCGTTCCCTAGGAAACCATCCAGCACCTGATCGAACGTATGCTTGCGAGAGTGGAAGCTATCATCAAGGCTAAGAGTGGGTCAACACCATATTGAATTCCAGCATTACCGATGGTGGGCGCCACGAACTTATAAGTCGTTTTCACACAGGTGTACGGATACTTTCTATCACATAGTCTATCTTAGAGTATTGGTTTATGAAAGCTGTGGTGTCACCGCCAGACACCACACTTGCTAGGTGGTAGCCTTTAAATCGGCCGCGGTCCGGTAGTATACGTCGGACCCGCGTGTCGCCACTGTCAGTGATTGCAGACCGAGCGCCACCACACGGCAGGTCTAGTGAGACTTCCTAGCACTCGCCCCAGTTGTACAGCCGACTTTGCTAGGAAAGGTTCACTGACAAATACGCTCTCATTTGCCGAGACGATAGTTAGCATAGCCTTCAGCTACGTCATTTGCTACGACCTAGCAAGGCGCCATTATCAATAGATATTTAACTGGTGATGCCTGTACCGTCAGACCGATGTTCTCCAGTTGTGGATTAAAGTTAAGTATTCCAAAAACTACGTTCTTTTCTTTATAGGATAATTACTTTACCTTGTTCCAGACCTCACGCCCATCTGCGTGAGCTTAAAAGCGTGCATTTCGGCCTCCTGTAGCAACACGGTGTTGGCTCTTCTGCCAACACTTCAAAAGCCAAACCTATGTTTGATGTTGTCTTTGTAGAGAAATACACTGTAAACAGAATCAACGGAACATTTTTTCGAAGTATAGTAAACATTTCCTGTAAGTATTTCGTAGGGCGACCTATAGGTTTGAAATTTGGCACGATTGTATCTACAGCTTTCGTCTGTAATGGTGCAAATACATGGCCCCTCTCAACATTGTCCTCGTGGTCAACGACGCTTCAAACAACAAGGCCAGAGCTCAGGTTTAAGGTTTGTTAATGATGTCAGCACCAGTTCACCACCACACAATGGGAAGGTCGTCGCAGTCCCTCTTAGCCACATTTAATCCTTTCTTTGAAGCCTCCATGGTGGAGCTTAAACCATGATGTTCAGCGTTGAAATCACCTAGTTTCCTTCTGTATGCCCCGAAAAATAGCAGACACACCACTGCTCAGAACAGACAAGGAAAGGCCTCAGTGGGTGACACTGATTCCCACGGATTTTGCGGCCGAGAACGACAGTTCACAAGTGCGATGAAGAACAGGACGACGCCCTTGACGATTTTTGACATTTCTGAGACGTCATGAGCGCTTCCACCTTGCTCCAAAGACATTGTGTACCACAGTCACTTTGAATGTGACAACATCCTTTTGGAGCACAGTGCAAACGCAAATTTTGCTTCGGTGCACTGTATAAAACTTTATGAGACAGTTCGAAACCATTCGACGATGCTTGTGCTTTCTCAGCCCTCCTGTTGTGCGGGCCTTCCCCCCCCCCCCCCCCCCCCCCCCCGTGGTATGTTCACAGAGGGATGCAACATTCACACGACCATGAACCATGAATAAACAGCAAAGGCCCCCTCCAAGACACACCACGTCAGCCACTCTTTAGTGCCGCTCGCTTATGTTCGTTGACCGTTTGAAAAATATACCTGTGCAGAGAAATCGTAGAGAGCCCTGGCCATCTGAGAGAGGTGTCAAGTGGTTGCCTACTTGCAGGTGCCTACTACTGTCGTCACAGGTTTTCTCTGTACAGGTACATTTTTAAACCACTCAGCAACAGTAGACAGGTGTACTGAGAATCTTGCTGAAGTGGCGGTGTTTTCACATGGAGCCTTTGCCATTTCACACACACACATGTGTCAATGTTGATCCCTCTGTGGTCACGCTAAAGGGGACACAAAACAAAAGGACTGAAAAAGCGTAAGTACACTTTGCTGCTTCAGATCACCTTCAGATTTCTTTTAACGTTTTTGAAAGGTCCTTTGGGGTTCCAGACTGTAGTCAAAAAGGGTGCAATCCCATTCAGTGGTGTTGCTATCCCACGGTTTCTTTAGAATAAGATTAAGTGTTCATGAGGTGTTCAGCAGTGTCAAAAATTATCAAAAATGTCGGCCTGTTACTCACCAACTGCGATCTGTCGTTTCCGATGGCAAAATGTGAGGGAATCTGCGTCTCTTCAGGTCCAAACTCTTTCTTATCCATGTTTCACTTTTCCACAAGCTTATACTCAAGGCAATAGCCCTTTATGCCACCCTGTGAGGCATTTTCGTGTTGATTCTGAGCGTCGGTGTATCTGAAACCTTTTCTTCAGCTATGTGTAAGAAACCCGCGTGATTTTAACACTGGGCGTCGCGGTTCCTAGCTACATTGCAGAGGTGCTAAAAGGAAGGGTAAAATGTGAGTAAGAGGGAATGCGATGACCTTCCCATCGTATGACATGTCAACAGTGGCGTTGAGCATAATTTTGGTGCCAATGTATCATTAACACACCTTACAACGCAAGCTCTGGCCTCTTTTACGCATGCCGACACGTTGCTCTTTAAAGCGTCACCCAGTACGAGGGTGACGGTGGATGGCGCCACACTTTTGCGCCATTACAGAGAAAGGTTGCAGACACCTTTAAGCCAAAAGTCGAACTTTAAAGTCACTGTCAGAAATCATTACGAGGTTTCTTGTCAGAAGGGCTCCTGTAATTGTGTTGCGCATCCTTATATTTCAATGTTGGCTGAAATAGACTCGTTGATACTCTGAGGATATCAAGGATAAAATACAGTGAGCGAAATGTTATTTGTGGCTTGGGCAGAAACCAAACTGCTGTTATAAAAGTTGAAAGACGTGAAAGGGAAGCAATAATTGAGGAGTGAGACACGCTGAGTATACAGTCACGGAAAAACAAAGAAAAGTTTTGAGAAGAATTGAAGTTTAGGAAGAAGAAATAAGAACGTTCAGGTTAGTCGATGACATTGCAATTTGTCAGTCAGTAAAGCACTTGGAAGAGATGTTGAATGAAATGGATAATGACATGAAAAGATATTGTATGATGAACATCAAAAAAAATTAACGTAAGTAATGGAGTAGCGAAGAAATATTAGGAGATATTCTGAGGAAATGACAATAAAAAAATAAGGCACTACTGATAGCTTATTTATTTGGGCAGAAAAATAATGATGTTCGAAGTAGAGGAGATATAAAATACATGCCGGCTATAACAAGGAAAGCATTTCGAAAAGCAAAAGATATGGTCACAGATAATATAAATTTTAGTGTTAGGAAGGTTTTTCTGAAGGTATTTGTCTGGAGCGTAAGCTTGTAAAAAAGTAATACATGGATAAGAAAGAGTTCGGGCATGAAGAGAATAATAGCTTTTGAATTGTCGGCTTATAGAAAAACGCTGGAAATTATATGGGTTGATCACCTAAGTAATGAGGAAATACTGACTTGAAAGTTGTGGCCCAGATTGACTAAACGAAGAGATCGGTTGTTAGGACACATTTTGATAACAAGTAGTAGTCAGAATGAGATTTTCACTCTGCAGCGGAGTGTGCGCTGATATGAAACTTCCTGGAAAATTAAAACTGTGTGCCGGACCGAGACTCGAACTCGGGACCTTTGCCTTTCGCGGGAAAGTGCTCTACCATCTGAGCTACCCAAGCACCACTGACGCCCCCTCCTCACAGCTCTAATTCTGCCAGTACCTCGTCTCCTACCTTCCAAACTTTACAGAAGCTCTCCTGCGAACCTTGTAGGATTAGCACTCCGGAAAGAAAGGATATTGCGGAGACATGGCTTAGCCACAGCCTGGGGGATGTTTCCAGAACGAGATTTTCACTCTGCAGCGGAGTGTGCGCTGATATGATACTTCCTGGCAGATTAAAACTGTGTGCCGGACCGAGACTCGAACTCGCGACCTTTGCCTTACGCGGACAAGTGCTCTAGTGCATGAGAAAAATCAAAGCCTGTCGTCTGATCGGATGGACCGTATTTTATGTTACACCACGTCGATAGTACGCCGTTACCCGGACGAAAGGCTCCTGGAAAGGTGCACCGTTCCATGAACGCAGGCCATTGGGACACAGCATTAAACTACGCTGGACCTTGGCTTCCATGGGAGCTGTGGTTGTAATCGAAACCATCATGACAGCCACGGACTGCGTGAGTATCATTGCGGACCGCTTAAATGCCTTTGTGCTTAACGCCTTTCCCGACGGCGATTGCATCTTCTATCATGGTAACTGTCCGTGTTACAAAGTCAGGATGACGTTACAGTGGTTGGAAAAGCGTGACAGTGAACTCATTTTGATATCTTTGTCACCAAATTCGTCTGACTGGAACGCCACGAAACACACCTGAGGCGCTAAAGTACCATCTCTGTATCCACTAATTACCAGCTTATAATGTACGGGTTTTGCGTGAGGTGTGTACGCATCTGGTGTCACGTACCTTAAGGAATCTACCAAGGTTTTGTCGATTACATTCCGCGCATAATAGCTGCTGTATTACGTTACGTGTGGGAACCAACACACTGTTGTAACGCTGGTTATAATGTTTTGGCTCTGCAGTGTATGAACGCATAAATTTCACCATGATTATAGCTTTCAGCCTATTGCTCATAACTGAAGCTTAAAGTTAGCATCTGGTATCCAAAAAACTATTCCCAAATCTTTCTTCCATGTGGGTTTGCAGTCTTGTGCGCTTTACTGTTTACATTATTCGCCCGCGGGCCGGGCACTCTAAGCATTTTGTAGTGCCATGCGGACACGATACGCGAGCGCCCATTGTTTTAATCGCCAACAGGACTGAAGACTGCGGGTAACACCGATTGGCAGCTGACGCTCGAGTATTCTTTGCATTGTTGTAATTATTACAGTAGGACAACGTAATCAATACTTACGACATAATATAACGTCTACATGGTGTTTGACCAATCATTGTGGGAGCTCCGCCTGTTGCAGTAAAGAAAAGTATCCATAAAGACCAATTATGTTTTACACAAAACTGTCATCGAATAAAAAAGTAATAATAGCTTATAAAATATGTTGTGAAGAAAAGCAAATGAATTTACGCTAGTGTAGATTTTCTATGCGCCATCTCTTCGCATAAAGTTTTGTATGTCAATATCTGGGTTACCTAACACCCGAAGTGTTTGACTATGTATTTGAGTGAAATTAAGTTTTGACTTCTTTCCCTGTGTTACCAGTAACTGCTTCACGTTACACTTTCTTCTGAGCGTGAGTGCATCGTTCCAGGATCGTTCTGTAAACTAAAGGCGGGTACGCACATTCAGATGACAGAAATAGACGATAGAAAAGCGGTTGATCAATTGCAGTTTTGTAGAGGCACAATATAGCGACAAAGGAAGAAATAAAGAATAATTTTTTCACTGTGTAACATCATATGCAGTACAAAAAGCTCACAAAAGTAATGCATTGCAAGGTTTGGCAGCAGTTACAAGCAGCTCTAAACGTACCAAATTCTGTCGTTCAGTTCAGTAGAGAGCGTGGTGAGGAGGGCGGGGGTAGTACAGTGGTCAAGAAAAAAGGGAAAAAAATGCTAAATTTCCTGGTCACAAATAGAACACAGGCATAAAACAGTCTGCAAAGACACATGCTTTTTTAATAAACACCTGCTATTTTGTATAATCTCTATGAGCAGTGTTAAGCTGTGTTTTTACCTCATTAGCAATCATTTTCGTCTCTTGAGCAATCATTGCAGTAGCTCCATCTGTTGCAATTAGCGAACGTTTCTTCCAATAGTTGTCATTTTATCGATAACGCTTCCCAAGCAAGAACATATATCGTTGGCGGTAGTTGTATCGTGCAATGGCACACAAAAAAGTTCTTCCATCAAGTTGGCCGGCCGTTGTGGCAGAGCGGTTCTAGACGCTTCAGACCGCTACGGTGGCACGTTCGAATCTTGCCTCGGGCATGTATGTGTGTGATGTCCTTAAGTTAGTTAGGTTTAAGTAGTTCTAAGTTCTAGGGGACTGATGACCTGAGATGTTAAGCCCCATAGTGCTCAGAGCCATTTGAACCATTTGAACCATCAAGTTGAAAATAGCGTCAACAGCTCCTACAAATACGGCATCCTGAGCAACATCCGTTACATCCATGCTTTCATCTCAGGGAAAAGAGAAAAAAAACCAGATGTTCGGTATTATCTTTCAGTTGCGTTTCCATGTCGTTTGTCATTTCTTCGACGCGTCTGCAGACTATTCCCCGTTAAAGAAGAATTTTTCCAAGCCCAGAAAAGTCTCTGTACACAATACTGTTGTGGCAAGCAACAATACATATCTTCACAAATTTTCCATCGCTGAAAGGACGCACACTTTTGGCTACTTTAAGAGTTCATTGATAGTTCACTCGCACTGCGCCATCGCTGTGGGTGACGTGGTTGTCTTTCTGTAGATACGTTACAAGGAAGAGGTAAAATCGAGGGCGAAAAACATAAAGCTTTATAGATAATAGTACTAACATTTTCAAGAAATTATACATGTCTATGTGGAATTTCCTCTTTATCTCCTATTTCACCCCGAGAAATTTGACCTTTCTTTCCTAAGTACGCAAAATGACCACGAATTTCTCATGAAGGAGATGAAAATGTCACTCCACAATGCACTGTTTCCAGGTCGATAAAACAGCTTTGCCAAACAAAGTGAGGGCCGATATGTGTTTCAGTAGAAGTAATCTTCTTCCCACTGTGAACTGAAGTGCAGGGATAAGACTGATTTTCGTTTTGAAGACTTTAACTCCTCCTCAGGCATTTTCTTCTCACTAATTTATTCTGACGTTAACCCCAAAGAGATTTTCACACCTACAATGCTAACGACACGAAGTAAATAGGTCCATCTTCTAGCGCACGCATCGGTAAAAGACGGTAGTGTTAGCATAGAACCGGGGAGGAACTGCCGGCTGACACCACCATAGGGCAAACGGTATGTCGCTCAAGGTTGCCGGCGACCGCAGTAGTGTATATGCCTGCCCAGCCGTGGTCTGTATCATTAGAATAATTACGACCGAGTGCATCTGGATCACTTTTTATATTTATTCTTCTAACCGGTTTCGGCCGCAGTTACAGGGCACTTTCAGTTGCATATCTAATTATCCCACATCTAATCTTAGCGAACAGCTGTTCGTCAACAAGCAAGGATTTTGCTACAATGTAGAGTTTTAACGGAATCCTTGCCCTGATGAAGAGCTGCGATTCACTGCAATTAGGCATGGTTTTGCTGATGACCTGTAACAAAGTTAGAACCCGTAATCCGAACAAATATTAGACGTGATCCAGATGGATTCTGTCAGTCTTCATTGCATTATAAGTGGACACTGTGTCCTGAAACGGTATGTCTACTATTGTAAAACAAGGTGACTGTTTTCAAATACTATCATTTATCTTCTGGTCAGCAATAACAACTTGCCCTAATGCCCATACCTGCAGTATGGGAAACTGTGATTGGACAACTTCGACGAATTACGAGGTTTCTTTCAGTCACTGCTTGCTTAACTTTTCCGTTATAAACTTCATAGTTGAAAATAATGTGCTCTTTGATGCTTTTCGCGAATAATATAACTTCTGCCTTATTGTCTGATTTGAAAATAACCGCATATAGCAATTGAATCCGATCGTCTTGTAATAACTTTGGAGAGCTAAATACATAAATATTACTTGACAGGAACCTTAGTGTAAGTGATTTTTAGGTCTTCAGTACCCACCAAGACGAAAAAGTGCTGTAACGTACTACAATTTGCGCGCTAACATGATGTCGCAAACATGTAGTGCAAACAGGGATGGACGAAGTGATCAGCTTTTGCCACTTGTAGCAACTTCTGGGTGCGACTCCATCTGTGACACCACTTTAAGAGGCACCGGCTAACCACCTTCATTAGCATCTCCCAAGGACAACTTCCAAGTCGACTCCCACACTCGAAAGACAGACGGCATATGACACACACACTTTTCTCCTCGTTGCTATAGGTCAGAGTAGCCCAGAGGTCAATTTGTCGCCTAAATGTCCTTCAGAAGGCTACCGTCAGTATAGCTGTCTCCGTTTCTCATCGCGAAATATGTGAATTGTCTAATGCCATCCCAGAATATGACGTCGGTAGCCACCTGATAATCGACGTAAGGTATTATATAAGGCAAGAATACCATCAGAAGAATCCAGCAGTTAAGTCGTCATTAAGAACTTTGCTGCGAAGTCGGTCGAAACTTCAGTAATTTAGTTGTTTTGTACCCAAAATTATTTTATTCAAATTGACAGTGGCTGTGGAAGCCTGTGAATTTATATTATTTACCAGTATATGCGTGAAATTTATGGCCATATTCAGAGCTTACAACAGCTGAGGAACTAGAAATGCAAGTAAAATCTGTAAACTTAGCCATTTACTACTGAGGGACAGAATAGAATTGAACAATAGCGTGCTACTGAGGAGAAATCTGCAGTTGGCATCCAAGTTATCGACAATCTAATGGCACAAGGGTGACAGAATGACGCACCACCAAGCACACGCTCCGAATGAAGCAAGAAGGACACGCCAAATGAGGAAAGTTGTGGAACTTGCACAGGTGAAGAGAAGCACACAACTGGAACTGGATACTTCTCGCACTGTGGTGAACCTTTCAACTAATACAATCAGGATAGGAACTACAGAACTGCTGTCCTAGGATTTGAACATAACAGAACAGGACACTATACCAGGTGTCAAAGAATCACCCTTGAGACTGTCTCAACTAGAAGCAGATAAGATCGGATAAAAAAAAAAAACACTGCTCATGCAAAGCCTCTGATATATAACACATCTCTTGAAGAAAGAGTCACACTAAATGAATTCTGGACCAAAAAACGTAATTTAATTTTACGGATGGGAAAGAAAACACACCATTAATAAGGGACACTACATACTACGAGTCCAGTATGAACGAACTGCTCAATGATCCCACGTAAACTGAGGTGACAAAAGTCATGGGATACCTCCTAATACCGTGACGGACTTTCGTTTGCCCGGCGCAGTGTAGAAACTCTACGTGACGTGACCTCAAGAAGCCGTTCGAAGTCCTCTGCAAAAATAGTGAGCCATTATGCCTCTATAGCTATCCGAAGTTGCGAAAGTGTTGCCAGTGTAGGGTTTTGGTGCACGACCTGCCGGCTTCATTATCTCCCATAAAAAGTCGATGGGATGCATGTCGGGAGATCTGGGTGGCCAGATAATTCGCTCGAATTGTCCAAAACGTTCTTCAGACCAATCGTGAACAACAGTGGCCCAGTGACATGACGCATTGTCGTCCTAAGAATTCAGTCGTCGTTTGGAAACATGAAGTCTATGAATGGCTGCAAAGAGTCTCCGTGTCGCTGAAAATAATTTACAGTCGATCAGTTCACGTCCCATATTGATTTTTGTGGTTATTTCAGGCAGTGTTGCTCCTCCGTTAGCACTGAAACCTCTACGCGAACAGTGCTGCCCTCAGCCGTTAAGCGAAATCCGTCGGGTAGTATTTTGTCCGTGGTGAGAGGTAATGCCAGAAACAGGGTATTCTCGGCAAATCCTTCACACTTTGTTTTGCGTCTAGGAATCCTTCATACTTGGTTCGCTAGGCAAAGAATCAAAGATCTCGTATTAATGAGTTCTATTATAACAAGACAAGATACCATTACTTAACTTTGGTAGATGTGTCGCAAGCAAAGGGCGACAAGTAAAATAATCAGTCTTCGTCAGAATAGAGAAACACAAATTTGTGTACGTAGTGTTTGCTAATGACAGAGTCTATAATGCGTCGGATAACGAAGTGGCTAACGTTGAAACTGTTATCAAATGGCTCTGAGCGCTGTGGGACTTAACATCTGTGGTCATCAGTCCCCTAGAACTGAGAACTACTTAAACCTAACTAACCTAAGGACATCACACACATCCATGCCCGAGGCAGGATTCGAACCTGCGACCGTAGCGGTCACGCGGTTCCAGATTGAAGCACCTAGGACCGCTCGACCACACCGGCCGGCGAAGCTGTTATCGAAGTGGGCTGCCACCAGTCGGACGCGGCACTTATGTCCTCTCCACCTAGGAGCTGCTGCTATAGCGTTGTCGTCCTGGAGGGAGGTCGGTCAGCGTGCGATTGGCTGACCTCTTCTCAGAGCCGTCTCTTCTCTGTCGTTCCCGATTGGAATATTGAATTCCCTAAAGATTTCCGAAATAGATTGTCCCATACCTCCAGCTACCCATTCTGCGATCAAAGTCTGCTAATTCCAGTCTTGCGACCATAGTCACCTAACTACAAAAAACAGTTCTGCCAACGCACTGCATTTTTGTACTTCTGTAAGCGATACTACCGCCATCTGTAAATGTGCACATCTCTATCTGCATGGCTTTTGTCACTTCGATGTACAAAGATATGAAAAGTGAGCTCACCGCAGAGATAGACAGACGCAAGTCCCCGTTAACGGTTCTAGAAGTGATGCTCAGGAACCCAAGGGGCCCACGTTAAAACTTCCAATGCCACCAAGTGTCTACGGTATACCATGGATGCATTGTAAGGCTGTCCTCTAAGCTGGGTCGTCAAGGTGCAGCCAGCACAGCAGTTATTCGCCCTGGAGAAGGCTGCTGTGAAAGTAGGTCGAAACATCAGTATTTTAGTCGTTTTACTGTTTAATAATGATGCGGCCGAAAACGAAAATAATTGTATTAGATGTGCCACTGGCTATGGAAGCATGAAAACTTATATGTGAGACGTGGTTTCAATTGTGGTTAGTAGACGTTTATGAACGATTTGAAAAATCAGATGGAACGAGCTAATTATCATGTGCAGTGTCCTCAGCGTTGTCCACCGTATCTGGCTCGAGTCACGCTATGTACACAAAAATGAACGTGTTTAAAACTGTTATGTTAGCTCTATCAAAACATATATTTCCACCCTGTTCTATTCGTTAGCCATGTTATTCTGTGTATAGAATAATAATTGAAAACTTCAATAACCTTGAATATTGTTCAACCAAAACGGAAAGTTCCATGTTCAATCAGTAAGGAAATAAACTTTTGGTATTTCCATCACAAATAGTGCGATGCAAATACACAAATGTCTTCCACATAAGGTAATATTTCATCATTATCATTTTTTAGTAAAACTCCGAGGACATTCTTATTGGATCTTTGCTTCTATTCAGAAGTAAAAACTATAGTACACCTGAAATATAATACTTTAAACAGTAATGTACCAGGATTCCTAGTGCAAGTAGTGCAAGCTCTCTTGCAGATGAAAAAAATACATTTATGTACTTCAAAATTACTGTTTTCTTTTGTACTCGTCTATATACATGTTTGTGTTGATAAACATAAACATTATTTATAAAGTAAATGTGTATCACATAATTAGCGAAGCTGTTTCGATCAGTAAAAAATTTGTAAATGCTGAACTGCCATCGAAACAGACAGAGATGTAGAAAAGCTTCTTATAAATCATTGATCTTTCTTCCCTGGCATTTTTTTCAAAACAGAAACAACTCACTTCAGAAAGACAGCATATTTATAGGTAAACAACTCACTTTAAGTTAATGCGGAACTCCTAGAAACTTTTAGAAAACTCGAGGTTGTTGTTTGTTGTTGTGGTCTTCAGTCCTGAGACTGGTTTGATGCAGCTCTCCATGCTACTCTATCCTGTGCAAGCTTCTACATCTCCGAGTACCTACTGCAACCTACATCCTTCTGAATCTGCTTAGTGTATTCATCTCTTGGTCTCCCCCAATGATTTTTACCCTCCACGCTGCCCTCCAATACTAAATTGGTGATCCCTTGATGCCTCAGAACATGTCCTACCAACCGATCCCTTCTTCTGGTCAAGTCGTGCCACAAACTCCTCTTCTCCCCAATCCTATTCAGTACCTCCTCATTAGTTATGTGATCTACCCATCTAATCTTCAGCATTCTTCTGTAGCACCACATTTCGAAAGCTTCTATTCTCTTCTTGTCCAAACTATTTATTGTCCATGTTTCACTTCCATACATGGCTACACTCCATACAAATAATTTCAGAAACGACTTCCTGACACTTAAATCTATACTCGATGTTAACAAATTTCTCTTCTTCAGAAACGATTTCCTTGCCATTGCCAGTCTACATTTTATATCCTCTCTACTTCGACCATCATCAGTTATTTTGCTCCCCAAATAGCAAAACTCCTTTACTACTTTAAGTGTCTCATTTCCTAATATAATACCCTCAACATCACCCTTCTTAATTCGACTACATTCCATTATCCTCGTTTTGCTTTTGTTGATGATCTTATATGCTCCCTTCAAGACACCATCCATTCGGTTCAACTGCTCTTCCAAGTCCTTTGCTGTCTCTGACAGAATTACAATGTCATCGGCGAACCTCAAAGTTTTTATTTCTTCTCCATGGAATTTAATACCTACTCCGAATTTTTCTTTTGTTTCCTTTGCTGCTTGCTCAATATACAGATTGAATAACATCGGGGAGAGGCTACAACCCTGTCTTACTCCCTTCCCAACCACTGCTTCCCTTTCATGTCCCTCGACTCTTATAACTGCCATCTGGTTTCTGTACAAATTGTAAATAGCCTTTCGCTCTCTGTATTTTACCCCTGCCACCTTTAGAATTTGAAAGAGAGTATTCCAGTCAACATTGTCAAAAGCTTTCTCTAAGTCTACAAATGCTAGAAACGTAGGTTTGCCTTTCCTTAATCTTTCTTCTAAGATAAGTCGTAAGGTCAGTATTGCCTCACGTGTTCCAGTATTTCTACGGAATCCAAACTGATCTTCCCCGAGGTCAGCTTCTACTAGTTTTTCCATTTGTCTGTAAGGAATTCGTGTTAGTATTTTGCAGCTGTGGCTTATTAAACTGATTGTTCGGTAATTCTCACATCTGTCAACACCTGCTTTCTCTCGAGGTGAACACACAAAATTTTGAAAATTGCATAAAGCGAACCTACCGCATTTGACTTCACAACTGAGCGTCTTTCTCCACAATCCTACATTTTTTAACGAAAATCTTTTGTTGTGTTGAAATACAATACGTTACAACATTTCAAAAATGTTGATGCGTTGGAAACACCGCTATATTCGGCAAATTATTGATGTTAAGCAAGGAATTAATAATGACAGTAAAAGGACAGGCTATAGCGGTATAAATTTTTGTTTGATCTGCTTGTAGATGTAATTTAGAAATTAAACAGCAGAAACACAACAACTGGTAGAGGATTTAGTTTTTTCCAAAATAAGAAATTAATGTGTATTATAAAAAATTAACGCGTGATGTTCGTGTTGTAACATCAGTAATGTGCTCAAATTTTTTGTGGAGCCAGCGATTTGCCCAGTTTTTTAGGTACTACATCCAAATAAAATTAGTTGCGAGGTACAAAATATATTTTTTCTACAGAGGAAATATGAACAATGACGCCTTCACTCAATTTTTTTCGTGCCCATGGAATGTGACGATTCAGATTTCAGACCCTTTGGGTCCATAACTAACAGTGAATCATTTCAATACACCATTTACTTGTGCTGTTGAGTGAGCTTATGCGAAATATAGGTTCCTAGTTTGGAACGATAGATGTTGGGATTTGTAATTCACGAGTTAAAAGATGGAAAAAATGATAAGAAACAGTGATAAACTTATCGAAGTATCAAGGAAGAACATTTCTACCGTTCCAATGAACGGTTAAAGTGTTTTAATGAAAGTTTTAATAGACCCTAAAAAAATTAAAATGAGATGTGCCTGATGATGAACACACATGCTCAGAAATGCATCGCGTGATTCCGTAAAACATGAAAAAACTGACTGAAGACAATATTGTTCATACTTACTATGATTTGAATACAATCTCCTTCACAACTGAAAAATGTTGTTAAAACTAACAATGTCATTTTCTTCTTTTGCACATGAAAAACATGATTTTTTAAAAAATTACAGTAAACAGTACATCGTTTCTATTACACTCTCATACACAGTCTCGAAACAGTCTGTATAAAACTATTTTCTGTGTAGCTATGAATGATTATTCTAATTGTTTGTTCCATCAGGTGACTGTTCCACAGATCTGTATGCTTATTCTTCTTCGTTATATTCGGTTCGTAATATGTCTCGATAATCTTTCGCAGGTAACTGTGCATTGACGGTTCATATTTGACTCCTGGATGAGATTTAAAACTCCTATCATATAAAGACAAATAGTCACTAGAAACTTGTGTATCACTGCATTAGAGTTTGGAAAGGAAAAAGCAAAATATTCAGCAAGCCATGAAAGGATGTGTTTAGTGGCAAGGAAACTGGCCCTAAGCCTGGACGACGGTTACCATATTTATGAAAGCACTCACCAAGTTTGAACGGTAATCGTTTCCTAGCGTAGAAATGTGTGCGCCATTTTCGCTTCATCATTACTCACTTCATTACACACCTGTATGAAATTAGATTGTCTTGAAAGTTTTTGACCTTCGATATGTCATTTACTATTGTTTAATGATAACAAATTGTACCAAAAAGATGGGTGTTTGATAAATGTTCAAGTGATGTAGTTTAATGTGGCGCAAGTTATAAAACGAAAATCCCGTAACGACGGCATTTATTGCAACAAATTGTTTTCAAGAGTTTCTGAATTTTCTGGTGCTTTGAAACCGCGTGTATTCGTAAGACGTGTAATATAAAGCCCATCCAATACTGTGATAACGGCTTGTGCCGTAGATCGCCATCTTGCTTCTCATTGGCCACGTTCTTCTCCACTAAGCAAAAGGCTGGCTTGTTTTAGTCATTTGCGGTTCTTAGTAATGTGTAACATGAAATTCCATTTTGTGACGTCACAAAATACGACTAGATTCTCCTCCACAGCTGCACGGGATACCCGTGCAGTCTTGCAGGTCTGGTCACGATTCACGCGGCTCCCCCCGTCAGAAGCTCGAGTCCTCCCTCGGGCATGGGTGTGTGTGTGTTGTCCGCAGCGTAAGTTAGTTTTAGTTACATTAAGTAGTGCGTGAGCCTAGGCACCGATGACCTCAGTAGTCTGGTCCCATAGTCCTTACCACAAATTTCCAGTTTCTTTTCCTCTTTCACAAACACTTTCACCTCACGTGTGAGAACGGCTTGACGTGTAGTAGCGGAAGGAGAGCACAGCAAGAGGTCTCTCCCTAAATGTAAGTGCAAGTCAGTGCCCACAACAAAGTGAAACAATCCGATTGTATCAGAACACGTCAGTGGTAAACTGGCAGAACTGGAACATCTTTGAAATATCTAGTGTTAATAAATATTAGGAAGCAGTGTGAAATGAGGCAACTACATGAAATCAGTAGTGGGGGCCGAAAGATTTCCTGGAAGAAATAAGAGAAAATGCAGCGTTTTGAAACCAGATAAATGACGTTAGTGTGACCTGTTATAGAGTACTGCTAAAGTATTTTCAGTCGTAGGCAGGCAGGCATAGCAGCATGTATTGTATTATAACACTGACATGCTTATAAGTCCGTAATAGATCAGAGTAAGTGTAAATGAGATGCTCACTGAGATTAAATTGGAATTTTTGAAAAGGCGACGTTGTTCTCACGTTATTATATTGCATAAATTTAGAGAACCGGTATCAGAGGAACAGGGTACGGTAATCTTATAACTTCCATCGTATATCTTGCTTAGGGTTCATTATAATAAGATGAAAGAGATTATACCTGCGCCGAGGCACATATGCAGTAATTCATCCCTAACAACGTATGCTAATGGAACAGGACAGAAAACTGCAAATTTTCGTAGACAGTAGTCTTCCCACCGCCATGGAGTGTACAGGCTCTTGAGAAGTAGGGCCTATATATGTAATCCTAAATCGACGTCTCTCACAAAGACTTGTAGGGCCACTTCTTGACTGTGGTTTATCAGTATGGAAATCATACAGTGAAAGGTTAACGGAAGAGATATATACGATTCAGAACTGCAAGATTCATTAAGTATTTACGTAGCACGGCAGTCTCACGAAAATAGACAACATATTAAAGTTTCAGACACTGCACGGAAATCCCGAGAGCAAACATTCCAAGACAAGTACCGCTCCACGAAACGGGATTATGCTAAACGTCCCAGACTAAACACCAAAACTCTCTACAGTGTGTCATTCATATGACGCTGTTGGTGATGGTTCGACAATAACATGGGGACAAATTCACTGCCCCATCTGGGCAGCTTTCTTGCCGAAATGGTTCAAATGGCTCTAAGCACTATGGGACTTAACATCTGAGGTCATCAGTCACCTAGACCTAGAACTAATTAAACCTAACTAACCTAAGGACATCACACACATCCATGCCCGAGGTAGGATTCGAAGCTGCGACCGTAGCAGCAGCGCGGTTCCAGACTGAAGCGCCTAGAACCACTCCTCCACAGCGCCCGGCTTTGTTGCCGACAGAGAGTTCACCGTCCACACTTTTCCATCTATATATGTGCCCTAAAAGACATTTTCCTGACAGATTGAATGTCTTTAATTCGACCCTCAACTAATAAGTCAGACTCTCCAAGCTACAATTCCCGTAGACAGACTTATCTAACACTAAGTCACTTGTTGCCGAGAATTTGTGTTTGAGATGATCTTCTTGCTTTATATTTAACAAACAAAACACAGCGTAATGCTTGTTTATTTGGCTTCCAAAATACAAAAACCACTACTCAGATACACTAAACTATCTTGCTGCATCAGCCTTGACTTCTTCCTGTTGGACCAAAACATACAGCCCTATTTTGAAACATATGCCAAACGGTAACAATCGACAGCGTGGCTGGACACAGCACAACAATCGGTTATGTAACTGCCCATGTGCTACTGCCCCTCCTCCACCCCTTCAATTGAGGCTGTTTCTCTTATCCTGGTGACTTATGATATCTTTCTCACGACGTTAAACAAACGCTGAATCAGAATTACACGTCTTATAAATAAAATTAAGAATCACGTAAATTTAATTTGTGTTGATGGCCAATTATACAGAGAGTTCAAGACATCTAAATGATGTTGGGAGACCATTACATCTGGCCAGTTCTGATCACTTGCATCTTGTGTTTGTAATATAGTAATTAAACCGGCTTCAAAAGGCTTGGAAGGCCTGAAACGTACAAAATGAAAAATAACTAAAATTTAAAAATCAATCTGAATAATATTACTATGCATACCAAATGATTCAGTTTTATCAGCCAATTAACAAACTGAAATTGGATTGAGTTCTTTTACAAAAGATATCGCTGCATCTTTATTGATGTTCCAATAAATTAATAGTAACTAATCGATAGCAAATGTGGGTAATGGGTTATAGTTGATGGGTTTACAGCATATTGGTGTAAGTTATGGGCTATGAGTTATGGATGAGTGCATTACTAGGTTAAGAGTCGTGGTTTATAGATTTTGGATTACGGGTTATGGTTACAGTTAAAGGGTTACTGGATAAGTGCAGCTTATAGATTTTTGGTTATGGGTAAATATTGTGCATAATTGGTTGGGTGTACAGGTCATGAATGATGGTTTATGGTTTATGGCTTTGTGCATTATGTTTTATGGGTTATGGTTAGAAATTAGTGTGTAGTCTTTTAAGCATAATTAAGTATCAAAATCCACTTTTTTGATCTACTTCGACTGGAGTACATCATGTGAATCAACAGGCGTTTCCTAAAATGTTAAATTAAGATGAGCCGCGTTCTTATATCATGCCTTAAGGGATTAGTTGATAGAAGGTATCGCCGACAACACCTATTACATTAACGCGAATTCGAGGTGGTTGTAACATCCAACGCTACAAAACTAGAAATAACTTCTTAAAGACAAACGAAATAGGTAACGTTGATCTACAAGAAGAAAGCTAATAACGTAAAAATCAGCAAACAGATCGATGCGGAAAGGCAGTTTTTGTGTAGTGGCCGAAAATGTTTATTATGTTACACCAGATCCATCTTTAATTACATAAACTCTAGTCTATGACGAACAAAGCAGTTTTCGATATTGCAGTGCCTGTGTTCTTCAGAAATATGATGTAGTGTTCCTACGGACATGTTTGCAACTGCGAATACATTTAATGTAAATCGATTTTCATTTCGAGTAGAATACTTGGAATAGATTGACTTGTCGCAGTCTATGTCTGATTTATAAAGAGCGCCGATTTATGCATGTCTGCAAGTAAAAATTCTGCCTCCTCTCCTAGCAATAGTTTCAAAATTTCAATCCTTTTTAAAGTAGTGACGGTATTTAAATCATAACTCTTACTGTACCATCATAACATAACTATTACTTTATCATTACTGCCACTGTCACATTTACATTGAGTTACATTCACAATCATTTATCATTAATACAATTACAATTATGAAATTTCTTGCACTGCCAAGATTCTAACTAACTAGAAATTTGATGATTTTACCTGCCTGCGTCCCTCAAAGATAAACAAAATACGAACTTCTTGCATACTTTCGTGAATTACATTACATTTAGTATTTTTTAAGAAACCACTGCCAGATACTGCTCACTGTCAACTAAGAGAGAGTCATAACTTATTCTGTTACTGCCTTTTGCTGAATGGGCTCTGGCTTGCCATAATATGATGCTTTTGTTACTCTTTACTTCTCGTAGGACTACGACATATGGAGTAACTTTTCCTCGGAGATTTTTTTAAAATTATGGATGACATAGTGTCTTAGAGATTCCATAACTGTTGAAATAAATATTTAAAAATGTTTTAAGTGAAGTCTTCACTGCTAATATTCCAAATTGATTACTTGTCTCAGTCGCAAGAAACGATAATATTCACAGCTAAAAATAGGATTTAAACAATAATAAGTAATTATTTCTTCAGATGACGTAGGTAGAAAAATATTTAAAATTAAAACATTTAAACTTGTACCTGAATACTGAAATTACACAGATGACATTATATCAAACTTGAAATAGTACTTGGTTAACACCGAATGTTGAATAGTGACAATTCTTCAAAAAGGAGAACGTCGTCAAAGCAGTACAATAAAGGGAACAGCATAAAACTATAGTTGTGAGGAACATTCCGTGGTATCCAGCATTATACTTATCGAATTACGCAATATGCAGATCTATGGGTCATGAATGATGGGTGGGGGACGAAAGATGAGGAGGGAGAAAAATGCCGATATTGTACCTAACTAAAATATAACAAAGAACTGTCTAAATATATAATAAAATTAGTCTGACATTAAGAAGCAACTCGGATAACATACTTGACATTAATACATGGCACATCGTATTAAAACTTATAATTAATCTAAAAGTTAGGTGTATTATGCTCGTGGTCATTGGGCTCAGGTCGTTTTCGGCCACACTGGCCTTCAGCCATGCCGTCAACGAGTGCGGCAAGCTGCTGAAGTCTTGTGCTGAACAGTTGGGTATCTGCCGGTTATTCGCGTCGTTCTTGCGCGAGATTTAAAAATTGAAAAAGAAAAAAATACTGCATAACTCGCATTATTCCTCAGGTGTTGTCTGATACTGTTCAGCATGACAATTCCTCTCTGGGAAGGCCTGAAGATTTACATTTCTGAAGTCTTCTTCTGCCAAGTGGGGCGGCAGGCAAAGTGGTGTGACGCCGCTGAATGGGCATCATAAGAATTCTTGAAGTACCTCGAAGTCACATTGTAGATTAAGTATTTTATTTCATTCTTTCTGGTGATGACCATGTATTTCAACTTCTTCCATAGCATTTAAGCTGCACAAGCAAGACAAATCCAAGACATTTATCTTCAACAAATAACAGATTCCTAATGCGTTCAAAAGATAAATATTTACTCAACAGCCCAGTAGTGACAAAACCTTTGTCAATAGCGTCACTCGTATGGCAATACCAGCAGATGCACCGCTTGCGTCACTTGAACCAGTAAACTTGTATACCAATGTGGCTATCTGTGAAACCCTGGGTTTAATTAAAAACAATCAACTGTTCCAAAAAGAAGTACCTGGAGGAGAAACGATGGAGTTAATAGCGCAACTAACGTTAGCTTGCAGTTACTCGTAACGCTAATATTCACCCCAAAAACGGAAGTTTAACAATGGTTGACGCCCTCGTTGGTATCCTGGCTGAAATATTCATGAACTATGAAGAGCAGAAATTTATCAATGAAAATTCAGAATTAACTAACCAAGGAAATACTACTACCGACATACTAATGATTCAATATTGTTCTTGAAAGGGAATATAAAGTAAATCAATATGGTTGCAGCGAAGCTTACTTCTTTTCATTCAACAGTAAAGTTTAGGGGTAATCAATTTCTTTGACGTAACTATCTCTAAAGAAGATGGTGGACATAGATTCAGCATTTACAGGAATCCCGCTTGCACAGATTTCGTTATAGCTCTTACATCATGGCATTCCTTAAATATAAATGCCTTAATTAACACATTGCTTGAATCACCACAAAGCCAGAAACGAAAAATGAAATATCGATTCTGAAACTGGTCGCCGTAGGCCGAAAGTTATTCAAATCTTTTAAAAAATTATAACAAAGCACTCATGGAGAATAGATCACATTACGTTAAAAGAGTAACATCATGCACAAAAATCAATGTACATACCTACAGAAGATAGGGAACAGGTTGGCAGATCCAATAGCACAGCAGTTTTGGAAAACAGAGTTAAGGAGAGGCTTCCATACAAGTGAAGCGCTTCGATTTAGGCTAAAACATGATACAAATAAATCAAGTTGCTGATTTAGTGCAGGGGTGTAGACAAGAATAAGTGCAACGAATGTCACAAACAGATTGGTAGTCAGACTGGCAGAACTTTTGAGGCTTCCATACAAGTGAAGCGCTTCGATTTAGGCTAAAACATGATACAAATAAATCAAGTTGCTGATTTAGTGCAGGGGTGTAGACAAGAATAAGTGCAACGAATGTCACAAACAGATTGGTAGTCAGACTGGCAGAACTTTTGAGAAGCAGCTTGAAAGGTATACAACACTGTGAAATAATGACAGCATTTGAAGGTCTTCTAAATGAAACTAAACCCGCAGTAGAACTAATGGAAACATGTCTTAAAATTTTGCACATCACACCTGTGGGGCGATTTTTAAACATTCTGGAAGAGCTTGAAGTATATGGACATTACCTGAACGGACCAGATAAATTACTTAATCTCCATTGCGACTTCAAGAATTTGCAGTACTACAAGAGTTTTGATGACATATGTAAACATCCCAGTCAGCAGCAATTAGCACCTCCGTTATAGCCCCAATGGGTAGCACAAGACTTTAGCAGCTCACTGCCCTTGGTGGCAGTGTGCCTGAGAACCAGCATGGCTGCAAATAGGCTGAGCTCTATGTACATGAACATAACACATCTCAAATTCCCAACAGTGAAAGTTGTGCACATTGTTTTATTCTGGTCTTTTAATTATAATTTTAAAATGTCTTGTGTTAGTGTTACATGCATTAACTATTTTCCTTCTTAATGCGAATGCGATTTCCTCCCAACCCATAGATTGATTTGAAATAAATTGTGCATTGAAGCAGTAGGCCTCACAATTATCAGCACTGTACATGTGTATAACCTAGATCCAACAGGAGCAGACAAGTGGGCCAAAACGTGCTTTTTTCCAAACTCTGGGGTATAGGCTGCCCTGCATGACATATATGTTCTGTAGGGTGGCATCAGCCTGCCAAATCAACCTGCTTTCCGGTGAATCCCATGTCAGGTGCCCTGAGATGTAGGCTGCCTTGCATGACACACATATTGTGTTTGAGTAGTATTGACCTGTTTTATCGACCTGATTTGTGGCCTGTAGGACAGGAGCAAAGAAATGAATTTCAAGCCCCTGATCTATAACCTGCTCTGTGTAACAGGCAGGTTGTCGAGTAGTATCAGCCTCTTTTATTGAACTATATTGCAGGACCTTAGATAACAATGAGCATGACTGGGGACATATTGAGACGTATAGAAGAGGGTATAGGCCGAGGAGGAGGATGAAATGGACACGAGAGAAGTGAGTGATGCAGTGGCGGGAGGAAGATGTAGAGGGTTACTGGGCATGTGGAAAGACATAGGGGGAGGTGGAAAGAGAAAGGAGGAGTGGGTTATGGTCAGAGAGACAGGAGAAAGGTATCGACAGAGAGAAGTGCTGGAGAAAAAAAGAGAGGAAGAGGAGAAGGAGTTGAAGAAATGGAGTGGGGAGGAAGAGATAAGCACCTAGAGATGGGAGGATGAAGTGATCAGACACAGGGAGAAAGAAGCAGACACAGAGAGGAGAAGGACGAGGTGTGTTCATTATATTTTTGTGCAAAATGCATCCATGGGCGAAGATATGGAAAACTACTGGTACGCCGCAGTATATGAGTATTTCTTCTGATTTCCCACATTCGTCACTCTCCTATCCACCATCCACGAAATATGGATCTGCAGCTTGCACAGATACAATGTTACATGCCATGCAACGTTCTACAAATGCACTTTTACGCTGTTACACTTATTGCAAGACTATTCGTGTTTAATTATTTACTATTTTACATTTTCAACAATCTGAATCTATGTAACGTCAAAATTCAGGTACAGTTTTAAATGTTACAGTTTTAAATATTTTTATACTTATTTCATCCAAGGAAATAGGAAATTAATGTTTAATTTCATTTTAAGATCTGAAGATGATCACTGTGTGATCGAAACTAGCAGTCAAGTGCGAATATTAGCAACCGCCACTGTAGTGATAAATATGTTTTGAAAAATTTTAATATTTCTATTTAGTCTCACGGATTCCTGCAAATATGGTGAAGTATCATTCGTCTGTTTTGATGTATGCAATAAAGGACACACTAACATATTTACATAGTTTTGTGTATACAAGGCACTAACAATAAATACCATACTTAAATCTAACGAACTGTTATAACGATGCACAATTACGAGCATTATGTGAGGAAATAAGCAAAAGGATTCGATTTTGTTTGCTTATCGTGGATGGAAAATGTGGTATGTACGAGTAATAGCTATATCAAGAAATGAACGTAAAAAAAAGAAAAGAAAATACCGAATAGCATTAATAAATAATGCTATAACTGTTATTACTGGATAAAGTGCAGACAGAAAATGGAGTACACCATTTAACATTCATATCCATCTTACTGTCTCCTGCGCAAGAAAGGGGAATGAGGAGACAATGATGTACCGTACCTCGTCTAATTCTATACACACGGTCTTCGTTTCACTCAGCTATTTCATTTTTCAGGCTACATACATCCTCAATTACGAGTGCTATCAGTTCAGCAACCTCCGTTTTCATATTGCATGGAAAGTGGTGTAACGTTGAAAATAGTGATTTATTACTACAGCGTTCTTAGATACGCTAAAGAGAGAAATCAGCGTTGCTTCTCGTTCGCCTACTGCACTTGTCTCAATCGAAAATTCCGTCAAGTACGTTGTCCGCTTTATAATATGATTGAAAGGCAAAAAACCTCACAGCTGTTGGCACGGATCGTGAAATTTGTGGGACTGAGTCCTCTACGGAGCGGATGTGACGATTATGTTGACCGTCAATGGTGTTATTTGTTTAAGAGGAGGAGATTAGAGATTAACGTCCCGTCTACAACGGAGTCAATAGAGACAGAGCACAAGCCAGCATTAGGGACGGATGGAGAAGGAAATCGGCCGTGCCCTTTCAAAGGAACCATTCCGGCATTTGTCTGAAGCGATTTAGGGAAATCATGCAAAACCTAAATCAGGATGGCTGAACGTGGGTTTGATCCGTCATCGTCCTGAATGCAAGTCCAGTGTACTAACCACTGCGCCACTTCTCTCTGTCGTTCGTTCAAGACAGCAAGGAAGAAAGTGCATAACGATGACAAAAGCGGTCATTCGTCTGTAGTCGTCACTGAACTAATACGGAAAACTGACGGAACAATTAATGAAACGTGAATTTTCATGATATCTCAACTGTGAGATCACTCCCAACAGATTTATAGGAGTTCTTTATCGCAAAATTTCGGAGATTGTCCAGGGGTACTTTCTGAGTATTTTGATATGAAGGAGCCTTGGTCTCCGGTGGTTCGTTGAACAGTGATTGTGTTTCGTCTGATTTCTTATCCCGATTTATCCTCGTTTCTGTATTGCATTGAAAAATTCTGTACAACAGCGTAAATATCGGCGCCATGCTCCGTGTGTTAAATGTTCCGTTCACTCGCTGTACTTTCCGTTAACGGATTTGCGCACTTTACTCTTGGCCCAGGTGCCTGTGTTCTCTCGGTTCTGTTTCGAGATTGTTTTTACGGTAGTGTTAGAACCGTTTTACGTTAAGAGACATGTATGGTAGTATGTATTGGTTTCTCAGGAAGATTTGGTCAGTATGTATATGGGTCGCCAAATGCATTGGAAGAATTGAACAACGATTTTGCTGAGCTGTTCAGGCAGCGACGACAACCACACTGCAGTACTATTGCATTTCAAATTTGAGTTTAGTGTTTTGTTGGCTGCATATTGCAGGATCTTTCATCGTTACGAAAATTTTTGCACAGAAACAAAGCTAAATGGGATGGTAAACTGAATAAATCATAATTACCTAATTTTTCTATAACGTGTCACCTGAGACTACGGGTTCGTTAAACGAAAATACTCAAATGTCTCTGAAAAACCTCCGAATATTTGTCGGTGGAGTTCGGGTTCACCTTGGAAACTGTTCGTTCTAGATTAGCACGTATAAATGCTGAAACATAGTATTCAAGGAGAGATGTCTGGTAATAGAGGACGAGGAAGAGCATCTTGGCTCGGCATCTTACCCACACACTCTTCACCCGCGAGCGAAGAAGTTTTTCAAAAAAGCAAAATTGACTTAGCTATGATGGTCATCAACATCAGGAATGGTTAGGCACTAGAAGAAGAAGGAAAAGATGTGTGAAGCAACGAGTAGGCACTGAAACATGTTCGGAAAGCTTAGTTTGCAGAAGTGTTGCATGTGATTGCTCAAGGTGACAAATCGAATCCTGGGCTAGCCATTTCAGTTTTTGGTGTAGTTTCACTACAGCATGTGTGAAATACTCTAAGAAGTGAGACACTGATCAAGAGTAAAACGGTAGTCATGAAGTTTCAATTATCGACACTATAGAATTATTAATATAAAGTAAGTGAAGACTTCATAACGAAAACGACCATTGTCAAAGATATACATGTTTTAGGAGAGCAATAAAGCGTTCTAAATAGTTGCATAGCGTCTTTCCGTCAGTTATGTCTTTTTATGTGGTTTCTTGGGAAAGTCTAAATCGTTTTTATAACACTGTACTAATTTATCTTTCTGTGTAGCTCACAATACATTTTTTATGAAATTACAGTCCTCACTGACATAGACTATTTCTGTCATAAAACACTGCTGGGAGCGTGAAGGAATGACTCAATGGAAGTATTAATTATAATTTATAAACCTGATACCATCCTAATTTTTTTACATAACAAAAGATTAAATTACATTAATGATACACAGAATTGATCAAAACGTTCACTGGTCCTCTCCTCTACTGTCGCCAGATTCAGTCATATCCCAGTTCGACCCATCTTCTTGTCACTCTTCAGATAGTGAAAAATCGCCTAGATGTCTTGAGCTTTCAGTTTGTTAATCCTTAGTACTCTTGTAAATCTGACAAAGTTAACTCATAAGGAAGCTTCACGTTGTTCCGAAGTGCAAGAGTACCCAAAAGTCCTGTACAACTGTCTCGCTCAAAGTAATATTCGTAGATGCCCCACTTTTATGGATCCTTAGTCCTTTCGATTTAACTTTTTATTCGCAGTTTTGAAGTAGTAGTCAAGAGATTTTTTCATGTTGAATATCCCTAGATGGTCTACTTCGCTGACACAGAAATGTGTTGTAAGTTTTCGAGAAGAGGTAATGAATCATCAGGTATTTCAGTCACCTGATTCTGTTTCTTACGTTAAATTAAGGAGAAATGCTCATCATTGAGCAAAGAAGAATTGCTTCCCGTGGAAAGGATGTAGGTCACACTATTGAACATTTTCACGCTGTGGACTAGCATATACAGACAATGTATCGTAACAAAATTTTTGTTCTGATCAGCGCTTCCCTGGGAAATCAAAACTAAAATTCTCTCCAGATGGTGCCTACTTTTCAAATAATGAAACTAAAGACGTCACTTCGTTATGGCGTTTGGAGAGATCACATTTTCCGTTGTAATTCACGTGTTCCTCGCCCATCAGCTTCTCCTCCCTTATTATATTTTCCTTTCTTTGCTGATGTCTTTTCCTTTTAGGCCACTGAACACATTCTTCGGAGTTCATTACAGAATCAAAGACACAGAAGCACCACTTGCCGAAGAGTAGACTGAACTAATCCAACAAGTACTAAGAAGGCGACAGCGAACGTTGAGATTGCATTGTTGCATTCATTCACTATCTTAACCTATTCATACAGAATAGTCACACATTCTGCTTCTCTGATTTTCCTCACGCATCGTATTCTCGCAAGATGGTACCAAGCGATATCTTTCTCGTGTCGCATTGAACGTTGACTATGTTCTAGAAAAACTAAAAACTAAAGTTTACATTCCAGAAGAATTGGGTGATTTATTCAAGAGAAAGAACTTCGCAAATTGAACAGGCCAATGACGTGTTGTCCTACATCTGGTCCTTACGCAAGCAGTTATTCGGCCTGAAATTAATTGATATCGTTGGATGTCCTCTTGAGGGATAACGTGTCCAGCTGGCACGTTTTACAATCAAAATCCCGAGATGGGCACTTTCCATAATACTTCAAACGTTCTTAACTGGAGAAAGATCTGGCGACCTTGCTGGCCTAGATAGGGTTTGATAAGTACGACGACAAGTACTGCAAACTCTCATCACGTGTCAACGGCCGTACCAAGTTGCATACACCGGTTCCTTTCAGGTTATCGAAGTTAAGCACGGTCGATCGTCGACAGTTCTCGGATGAGTGACCGTCTAGGTACGCCGCGCACTGTTAACATTTTCCGATTTCCCTTTACGGTGGAGGGGCAAGAGGTGTGGGGGCGTGAAGTCCATGATCACTAGTCTTTGCGCCAAATGTTCTGGATTCAGTTTTAAACCTCTGCACGGTGTCTAATGAAGTGAGGTATTGCGTCAGTGTTGATGGGGACGTTAAGCTCGGCGGGCCCCTTCGTGCTGCTCGAGAGCAGCAGGCTATGTGCCGGCATCATCTTTCACCCACTCCGATCTTTCATCATCTACGAAACGGCAATGACACTACACACATACACATATTATAGTGACCTACACTTAACAGATACACTTACGCACGCAGCTCTCACCCTTTGCCAAGGGAAGACGCAGTGTACACGAAGGACAGGGAAAACCTTTCCAATTAGGCGGTTGAACCTGATCTTTGGAGTCTCCCAGCCATTCATGCCACACGACTTTACATTATTTTAACCGGCATTATGTTGCTGTAATGCAGGATGGCTTATCAAGAGGGGCTGCAAAACGGGGGTAAAATATCGTCGACGTATCGCTGCGCTGTATAGTTGCCGCGGATGACTCCAAAGGAGTCCTGCTATGAAATGAAATGGTATCCAGACCATTCGTGGTTGTCGGGAATTACGGTCAGCGATAGTCGCACTAGTATTCCTCCACTATCTGGAGCTTCTCCAGACACGTCTTCACTGTTAGTCGAGGCTCAGTTCGAATCGCGACTCAACAATAAAACAAATGGTGGTAAGCTGTAGAGAAGCATAATGTAAAAATGTAAACGAATCCAAGAGGGAACAATAATAGCGGAGAACCACTGAACGAAGCGTTCGGATTAGAAAGGGTGTAAGACAGGGATGCAGTCCTTCGCCCCTACTGTTCAACCTAAACATCGGAGAAACAATGACGAAAACAAAAAAGAAAAAGGTAAGAATGAAATGAAAATTGAGGGTGTAAGGATATCTGTGATACATTTCGTTGATGACATTGCTACTCTGAGTGAAAGTAAAGAACTGCAGGATTTGCTGAAGGGAGTGAACATTTGAATGAACATAGATTATAGATTGAGAGCAAATCAGCGAAAGACGAAAGTAATGGGAAGTATCAGAGCTGAGAACAGTGAGAATCTTAACATCAGGATTGGTAATCACGAAGTAGATGAGGTTAAGGAATTCTGATAACTAGGCAGAATGATGGTCAGAGCAAGGACGACATAAAAAACTGATTACCACTGGAAAATAGGTATTACTGCCCAAGAGATGTCTACTAGTTGCAAAGTCCTTAATTTGATGGAGAAATTTCTGAGAATGAACGTTTGGAACACAGCATCGTATGGTAGTGGAACATGTGCTGTGGAAACACTGGAAAAAAAATGAGAATCGAAGCATTTGAGAAGTAAGCTGAAAATTGGGTGGACTGATAAGTTTAACAATGAGAAAGTTCTCCATGGAGTAGGGAAGGAAAGAAATGTATGAAAAACACTGACCAGAAGAAGGGACAGGATGGTAGGACATCTGTTAAGACATGACGCAATAACTTCCATGGTACTACAGGAAGCTGCGGAGGGTAAAATCTCTAGAGAAAGACAGAGGTTGGGATACATCCAGCAAATAACTGAGGATGCGAACTGCAAGTGCTACTCTGAGAAAGAGAGGCTGGCATAGAAGAGGAATTCGTGGCGGGCCGTATCAAACCAGTCAGGAGACTGAAAACCAATATCCTTAACATCGGTTTGTTGCAGGATTCTCGAACATATTCTCAATTCGAATATAATGAATTTCCTTGAGACAGAGAAGTTGTTGTCCATGCATCAGCACGGCTTTAGAAAGCATCGCTCCTGCGAAACGCAACTCGCCCTTTTTTCACATGATATCTTGCGAACCATGGATGAAGGGTACCAGACGGATGCCTTATTCCTTGACTTCCGGAAGGCGTTTGACTCGGTGCCCCACTGCAGACTCCTAACTGAGGTACGAGCATATGGGATTGGTTCCCAAGTATGTGAGTCGCTCGAAGACTTCTTAAGTAATAGAATCCAGTACGTTGTCCTCGATGATGAGAGTTCATGGGAGGTGAGGGTATCATCTGGAGTGCCCCAGGGAAGTGTGGTAGGTCCGCTGTTGTTTTCTATCTACATAAATGATCTTTTGGATAGGGTGGATAAGAATGTGCGGGTGTTTGCTGATGATGCTGTGGTGTACGGGAAGGTGTCGTCGTTGAGTGACTGTAGGAGGATACAAGATGACTTGGACAGGATTTGTGATTGGTATAAAGAATGACAGCTAACTCTAAATGTAGATAAACGTAAATTAATGCAGATGAATAGGAAAACGAATCCTGTAATGTTTGAATACTCCATTAGTAGTGTATCGCTTGACACAGTCACGTCGATTAAATATTTGAGCGTAACATTGCAGAGCTATATGAATTGGTACAAGCATGTAATGTCAGTTGTGGTGAAGGCGGATAGTCGTCTTCGGTTCATTGTTAGAATTTTGGGAAGATGTGGTTCATCTGTAAAGGAGACCGCTTACAAAATACTAATACGACCTATTCTTGAGTACTGCTCCAGCGTTTGGGATCCCTATCAGGTCGAATTGAGGGAGGACATAGAAGCAATTCAGAAGCGGGCTGCTATATTTGTTACTGGTAGGTTTGATCATCACGCGAGTGTTACGGAAATGCTTCAGGAACTCGGGTGAGAGCCTCTAGAGGAAACGAGGCGTTCTTTTCGTGAATCGCTGCTGAGGAAATTTAGAGAACCAGCGGTTGAGGCTGACTGCAGTACAATTTTACTGCTGCCAATTTACGTTTCGTGGAAAGATCACGAAGATATGATAAGAGAGATTAGAGCTCGTACAGAGGCATATAGGCAGTCATTTTTCCCTCGTTCTGTTTGGAAGTGGAACAGGGAGAGAAGGTGCTAGTTGTGGTACGAAGTACCATCCACCACGCACCGTATGGTGGATTGCGGAGTATGTATGTAGAAGCAGATGTAGACTGATGAGTCAAAAAAAGTGTTGACAACTTGGCTTAGTTTTCGCAGCATCGGAAGAAAGAGTGGCTGTAACATCCCGACAGCGAGGTCATTCGAGATTGAGAATAAGCAGCATCGGCGAATTAAAGTAGTCTTGCCCATATAAAGGAACCATCCTCAAATTTTGTCAAACTACAGAAAACACAGAGCTTGACAGCTAGGCGTGAAACTGAAAGGCTGTCTCCCCGAATCTTTAACGAGTGCGCCAGCTGGCCCGACCAGCTGCAGTGCAGACGACAAAGGAGGCTGGTGGCAGGTTGCGGGCCCCACGTGGGGCCCCCGCCGCTGTTGACACGACGCGGCGCCCAGCAGGTGCGACGCCCACGGCGGAGGCCGGCGTCTCCAGTGTCACGGCCCAGCGGGAGGTCACACGCGGCCAAGCAGCACACGGCCGATGAGCGCATCACGGTCCTCCCTTTAACTGTCGCTCAGCAGGCGCAGAGAGCAACCCGCAACCCACTTCCACGACTGATCGAATCTATCTCCTCGGAAGTTCTGGGGCTGCGGTTTCATCTCTTACAAGAAAAAACTCCCAGGACTTACAAGTAAACATCTACAACACAATATCTGATCAAAATTATCTGGACGCCCCTATGTAAAACGGTACTGGTGCGAGAGTTGGACCCACCAGTATAAAAGGAGGCAGGAAGTCAGTAGAGAAATGGAAGGGATCGTTAATCAGAAGAAGTCAGTGAATTCGAACGTGAATTATGAACTGGATATCATCTGAGTAACAAGTCCATCGGGGACACTCCAGGCAGTTGTTGCTACAACATTACTTTGCAGACAAACTTTTCCAGCATACACAGCAGCGTTTACGCAACGGAAAGTCGACGGTTACAGCAATAATTGACCTGATTAGGAAGATAAGGCTAGGGACTGAGGACAGGAAATGTGTGGCACTGACACACTGTAACTCCATCAAGGCCTTTGACTGCATCTCGCACAGAATATTGGTTAGGAAATCAAAGTGTTATGGTACTGGTTGTGTCGTCTGGCGACCCTTCAATCATGGTGCACTCTCCCAAAGAACAAAACCTGTAGCATGTCGTAACCCAGGAGTCCATCATAGGTCCGCTCCTGTTCCTGAGTTCCGTTAGCGATGTGGATTTTAACAACGAAATTTTACAGCTTGCTGATGACACCTCTCTTTTTGCGAAAGGAAAATCTGCGGCACAAACTCTGCAAGCAACAAATGAGCTCTTTGAAATCATCGAATGGTTCGCTGGCAAAATGAAAATGAAGGAAAAACAACATCCTAACGCAGCCTTAGCAATGTTGTATGCTGCTACGATAATATGCAGACTGTCAAACTGCTGGAATTCATGAGTGAAAGCAAACTCGATGAATTAGCGCACAGTGTATGTGGGCTCCAAGCTCCCCCCCCCCCCCCCCCCCCCCCCTTGTAATATATCTTCTGAGGAGACTAAAAGGCGTATTAACTCTATTTCATAGCACATAAATGATGGCCTACCGTTACGGGGACACTCCGGAGTTTGCAAGAACATACACTCCTGGAAATTGAAATAAGAACACCGTGAATTCATTGTCCCAGGAAGGGGAAACTTTATTGACACATTCCTGGGGTCAGATACATCACATGATCACACTGACAGAACCACAGGCACATAGACACAGGCAACAGAGCATGCACAATGTCGGCACTAGTACAGTGTATATCCGCCTTTCGCAGCAATGCAGGCTGTTATTCTCCCATGGAGAAGATCGTAGAGATGATGGATGTAGTCCTGTGGAACGGCTTGCCATGCCATTTCCACCTGGCGCCTCAGTTGGACCAGCGTTCGTGCTGGACGTGCAGACCCCGTGAGACGACGCTTCATCCAGTTCCAAACATGCTCAATGGGGGACAGATCCGGAGATCTAGCTGGCCAGGGTAGTTGACTTACACCTTCTAGAGCACGTTGGGTGGCACGGGATACATGCGGACGTGCATTGTCCTGTTGGAACAGCAAGTTCCCTTGCCGGTCTAGGAATGGTAGAACGATGGGTTCGATGACGGTTTGGATGTACCGTGCACTATTCAGTGTCCCCTCGACGATCACCAGTGGTGTCCGGCCAGTGTAGGAGATCGCTCCCCACACCATGATGCCAGGTGTTGGCCCTGTGTGCCTCGGTCGTATGCAGTCCTGATTGTGGCGCTCACCTGCACGGCGCCAAACACGCATACGACCATCATTGGCACCAAGGCAGAAGCGACTCTCATCGCTGAAGACGACACGTCTCCATTCGTCCCTCCATTCACGCCTGTCGCGACACCACTGGAGGCGGGCTGCACGATGTTGGGGCGTGAGCGGAAGACGGCCTAACGGTGTGCGGGACCGTAGCCCAGCTTCATGGAGACGGTTGCGAATGGTCCTCGCCGATACCCCAGGAGCAACAGTGTCCCTAATTTGCTGGGAAGTGGCGGTGCGGTCCCCTACGCCACTGCGTAGGATCCTACGGTCTTGGCGTGCATCCGTGCGTCGCTGCGGTCCGGTCCCAGGTCGACGGGCACGTGCACCTTCCGCCGACCACTGGCGACAACATCGATGTACTGTGGAGACCTCACGCCCCACGTGTTGAGCAATTCGGCGGTACGTCCACCCGGCCTCCCGCATGCCCACTATACGCCCTCGCTCAAAGTCCGTCAACTGCACATGCGGTTCACGTCCACGCTGTCGCGGCATGCTACCAGTGTTAAAGACTGCGATGGAGCTCCGTATGCCACGGCAAACTGGCTGACACTGACGGCGGCGGTGCACAAATGCTGCGCAGCTAGCGCCATTCGACGGCCAACACCGCGGTTCCTGGTGTGTCCGCTGTGCCGTGCGTGTGATCATTGCTTGTACAGCCCTCTCGCAGTGTCCGGAGCAAGTATGGTGGGTCTGACACACCGGTGTCAATGTGTTCTTTTTTCCATTTCCAGGAGTGTATTAATACTACAAAAGAAGGCAGTCAGAATCGTATCATCAAGCAAAACACTGGACAACCGGTTAGGAATGATTAAAATCTTCAGCCACTATTCGTTTTAATGGTTCATCAGTGTAAAACAAAGCCAAGATGTCTTTACCATGAGGCAAGACATACATAATAGTGACACTTGTAATAAGAGAAACACTGATATATCAAGCTATCGACTGTCTGCAACACAAGTGCTTGCGTTAAAACTGCTCAACTCATTGTCCCTTGAAGTGCAATCCCCGTCACCAGGACCATTCAAAAGGAAAATTTCTCAAAATCTGAAGGCGTGTCCTTTATACTCCACTGAAGAAGTCAATAATGATAACAGTGAATGGAAAAAAATAATAAAGTTTAATCTTCTATATGTATATTGTGAATATTTGTCTTTATATATACGAAAAATTGCCAACGACTCATATGTATACACGTAATCTTAACGCAGTGTATCCATTCATGACTGGCAAACTGCACCTAGTTAGTTGGTGTGACTAGACTGAAACTGGAAGGAGCAAAGACAGCCAAACAAAGACCAGGCAGACCTCATGTACTGAGGGACATGGATCGTCAAGCATTGCGGACGGTGTTTGTAAAAATCTCATGACCTCAGCTTGATGAATCACTGGTGAATTCTACGGTGCAACCAGTAGTACAGCAAGTAAAACGGAGTAAAAAAAAGAATGGGGTGGAATGATAACTCATAAACCACATACAATGAGGTGACAAAAGCGACAAGGGAAAAAAAAGCAATATGTAATAGCCGCACGACGGAAATAACAAACATTGAATGTTGAATAGTAGTTGGAGCTAGGCACATGGGACATCCCATTTTGTAAATGGTTGGAGAATTCAATATTCAGAGATCCACAATCTCAAAAGTGTGCAAGAATACCAAATTTCAGCCATCACCACTCAACACGAATAACGCAGTGCCCGACGGCCTTCACTTAACGACCAAGAGCAGTGTCGTTTGCTTAGCATTGTTAGTGCTAATAGAGAAGAAACACGTCGTGAAATAACCACAGAAATCAGTGTGAGACGAACGACAAACATATCCTTTAGGGCACTGCAGCGAAATGTGGCATTAATGGGCTATGGCAGCAGACGACTGATCCTAATGCCTTTGCTAAATACACTACAAGGCTTGTGACCATATCAGTTGGACCCTAGGCAACTGGAAAACCGTGGGGTGGTCAGAGAAGTTCCGATTTTCGATGGTACGATCTGATGCTACGGTTCCAGTGTGGCACAGACCCCAGGAAGCCGTGGATCCGAGTTGTAAACAAGGCACTGTGCAAACTGGTGGTGGCCCCATAATGTTAGCCTGTGTTTACACGGAATGGAATGTGTACTCTGGTACCAATGAACCGATAATTGAATGAAAATGGTTACGTTCGGCTACTTGGAGACCACTTGCAGCTATCCATGGACACCATTTTCCCAAACAACCTTGGGATTTTTATGAATGACAATGCGCCATGTGACCAGGCTACAGTTGTTCGCGGTTGCTCTGAAGAGCATTCTGGACAGTGCGTGCCGTTTATTTGGCCAACAGATCGCTCAATATGACTTCCATCGAATATTTATGGGATATAACCAAGAGGTCAATTCTTGCACAAAATCCTGAACCGACAACATTTCCGCAATAATGGGAGATTGTAAAGGCATTATGGGTCAATATTTCTGCAGGGGACCTCCAACGACTTGTTCAGTCCACGCCACGTGGAGCTGCTGCTCTACTCTGAGCAAAAGAGGGCCCGATGCCATATTAGGGGGTATCCTATGAGTTTTGTCACCTCAGTATCTGCAAACAATGCTATGCGACGCTTGAGGTTAATTAAAGAGCGATGTCACTGGACATTCATACACTAGAGTGATTTGGAGTGATGAGTCACACTGTACCCCGTGACCATCTGGTGGGAGGGTTTGGATTTGGCCGATGCCTCTAGTGCTTTACCTACCGTCATGTTACGGTATGGGTGAGTATTCAGTTGTTGGTGTCAGTCCACTCAAAGGGTATAAGAAAACGCTAACTGCGGAAGGATGTGGGCACATGTTATAGCTTTGCATACTGCGTACAGCAAAAAAAAAAAAAAAAAAAAAAAAAAAAAAAAAAAAAAAAAAAAAAAAAAAAAGTTCGAAGGCGATGACTGTTTGCATCTACGTATATCTCGCGAAGAGACCATGAGGATAAAATCAGAGAGATTAGAGCCCACACAGAGGCATTACGACAATCTTTCTTTCCACGAACAATACGAGACTGAAATAGAAGGGAGAACTGACAGAGGTACTCAAAGTACCCTCCACCACACACCGTCAGGTGGGTTGCGGAGTATGGATGTAGATGTAGATATCTTCTTGACAATGCACCTTGTCATAAAGCAGCATCTGCAAGACATTGGTTGGTTGACAATAACATTCTTTAAAAGCGCTGACCTGTCTTAAGTCCTCATCAGAACCCTGTGGAACACCTGTGGGATAGAACGTCGACTTCGCTTCAGAACCCAGCGTCCTACGTCACTACATTTTCCAATTTATGCTCATAAGGAAGAAAGAGTTTCCATTTGTCCACAGCAATTTGACACCTCAGTGGAAAAATCCCCAGCATAGTTGAAGCCATCATCACGGAGAAGGGGGAATGCACCCGATGTTGATGTCCGGGTAGACTGTATACCCACAGAGTGTGTCATAATTAATGCCGAATACTGCCTGGGGAATTGGGGTTCAAAATTTGTATAAATGTATTTTAAACTTTTCGATCACTGGTCTAGCCAACTAGGCTCCAGTTTAGCCATCTACTTCCTTTACAATAAATTTAATCCCACTTTAGCACGATGCATGTTGCAGTTTGCTGTAAACTCTTTATCTCTTAAATGAGGTGTTTCACATATTGTCCTCTCATATATATTCTATACTATACTCGTCTCTGTCGTGAGTTAAGAATTCCTGTCAGTACCCCAGGATCATATCGGAAATCTTGACAATACTGTACGATTTTCGGCTGCAGTTTCTCAACCGTATCAGTTTCTAACCCAGACAGAAAAGCCCGGAGATACGGGGTAAAGTGATCTCGTAGGCCAGCTAGTCATCCCTGCACTAACCATCAATTTTCAGCAGGCACTACTACATTTTACTACCATTCTTTTAGAGTTGAGGCTTGTCAGTACATTACTGGATCATTGCTAACAGTCTCACGGAACATCAAACGTTATCTAACAGTCCAGTTACGTTTATGGAAAACAGTAAGGCGCTGGTATTACTTCTTTGCAATAGACTCGTAATTACTTCTTCTTCTGTCGCTTTGTGCCCCATTAAGATTGACGTGCTGAGTTCTATCTGCTGAAAGTTCTCCAGTTCTGTCAGATGGTTTACCTAATAGCGTATCGCCTTTGTAAAAAAGTATTGTAAGAAATAATACACGTACTGATAGACCCTGTGGCTAAGACAGTGGCTGTCCTACAGTTAATATAAAGGTGTAGAGTATTATCACTTGTCATGCCGATGACCTAGTAGTTTTCTTAGGAAGTAATCGTGAAATGGACGTCCTGTAGCCTGCATTATCACTGCATGAACGAGCGTTTGGAGCAGTAATGAGTACTAGAAAACAGTTCTGCTGGCGATTAAAACACAACCAGTTTAAATGCCATTGGTATCGCCCTGACGAAGAACGTAATATACTGCTACTGCACTTTCAAGCAAATCCTCTGAAAACAGTTTATGTAAATCAATACAAATGCACAGACACCTGTAAATTGGTTCCTTCTTCAGGAAGGGCTGTGAGTGCAGATTTGTCCTAAAAACAACTAACTGACGCCCGGAAATCTATGAATACCTGACGAAGTGGTAATTTGTTTTCAATGTTTCGTTCGTTACTTTCGTTCTAGACCTGCAGATGATCCATTATAGTACAATCAGCTTAGCTTGTTTCTACACCTGATTCGAATCTAACGGTTCTCCATGTGCCTGGTGTTAATTTGACCATCTTGTACATTTCGAAAAGTAGATATGTAGATCTGTCCCTTACAAACGATGTCTTTGTTTTTGAGGAAATAATTTTAGAATTTAAATGTTTCATATAAAAAAAATAATTTTCTAGATGTTACATATAATCAACATCATGTGTAAATATAGGACTACCAGTGAGTAACCCACATAGAACAATATGGGAAAAATCAGTTTTTATTTTTGTTTCTAAGATATTTACTAAAATCAACTTACGAACATATTCCAAAAAATGGCTCTGAGCACTATGGGACTTAACAGCTATGGTCATCAGTCCCCTACAACTTAGAACTACCAAAACCTAACTAACCTACGGACAGCACACAACACCCAGTCATCACGAGGCAGAGAAAATCCCTGACCCCGCCGGGAATCGAACCCGGGAACCCGGGCGTGGGAAGCGAGAACGCTACCGCACGACCACGAGCTGCGGACTTACGAACATATTCCGTCGTAATTATAACTTTTTAGAAATATATAGCTAATAGAGTCAGCTATGATAAAATCGTGTATGAGTTCTGTTCAACCTTCTAGTAGCGGTAAGAGCACAACGAGTATTTTTCCAGTTACTGGTAGAAACTGGGTTAGGAGGAGTTGTCTATGTTGAAACAAAGGTACACACTGAGAAGGGGACCCTACGAACTTCCCATCACTTATATGCTTCGTGATGACAAGGTGTGTATGGCATGACTAGCACCTCTACATATGTAAACAAGAAGACGCAACTCTCAACCGTTTCCGAGGCGATCGACTTTGAAAATTTTAGGCGTGCTTTTATACTTCGTATGGTCGGAAACATTCAATCAGTCCTCAGCTGAACGAGTAAACGCATAATATCATAAGGGCGGCGTCTCGAATATCGCTGCTGGTATTGGTTTTGCTTTTGCATTCCCAAAGTACACAAGCAACACTAAGATTTTCGAACTCGCTTCTCTCGAAAACGGTTGAGAGGTGCATCTTCGTGTTTACATATGTTGAAGTTTTTATAGTGTTTTACATCCCCTGTCAGTATGAATCAGATGCGTGAGGGGACGTTCGTAAAGTCCACTTGTGAGCCATGCAGGATCATATTGACAAACCTGTCCTGTATTACCTGTAACAGTTGCCGAGCTGCTGGTATATTTGCATACCACCAGAGTCCGAGATCTGCCTGACTACATTTTTTTACGTGACTCTATATGCAGACTGAAGTTCATTTTGTTTTGGAGCTGGAACTGCAGCAGACAAGTAGCAGGTAATGCCTTGACGATTGCCATGAGCCGTGGGCCGTGCAGAACAGCAGGTGATAGATAACGCACTGTCCCAACAGAAAACCTAAATCGGGATGGCTGGATGCAGGTCTGAACCGTCGTCCTGCAGTGTGCTAACCACTGCGCCAGCTCGCTCGGTGCAGGCGAACGTTGGACGAACGTGCTGCTGCCGATTCCACCTCATGTGCCAACTGCCATCATCAAGCGATTAAAATGGTGAGAACTTTCACCTTGAATGACTTCGTGTAATGTTTTCTGTAAACAGCACTTAGTGTTCTGGCGACACTAATCTTCGCTAATGTTGTTTGGTTGCAAAATATCAACAACTTCTGCAACGATGAGGCTGTGCAATCTAGTCTTTACATTGTTTCTGGCATTGTGTAAGGTGTGAAGTGTGGTATTTCTACTGCTTTCTTCTTATAACAAAGGACTTTTGGACGTGGGTTTGACTGATACCTTTTCTGTGTTTTTGCAGCTTAAACTTATTAATTTCACCTCGTATTTTCTAAGATTCATAGTTGTAATTTCATTATTTTCTGGAGATTAATCATAATGTTGATTTTATTGGCTAATATTGACAGTTTTATTAATGTGATTGATTTATGTTCTGTATTCTGAAGGATCTTGTTAAGATTTTAAAATTTTCATAGCTCTGATTCTTTTGCGATTTAAATATTGATGTTAGTCTTCTATCTATCTATCTACGTGATTACTCTGCTATACACAATAAAGTGTATGGAAGAGGGTTCAACGAACCACCTTCAAGCTGTCTCTCTACCGTTCCACTCTCTAACGGCACGCGGGAAAAACGAGCAATTAAATTTTTCTATGCGAGCCCTGATTTCTCTTATTTTATCGTTATTATCATTTCTCTCTGTGTAGATGGGTACCAAAAGAATGTTTTCGCAGTCGGAAGAGAAAACTGGTGATTGAAATTTCATGAGAAGATCCCGTCGCAACGAAAAACGCCTTTGTTTTAATGATTACCACTCCAATTCACGTATCATGTCTGTGACACTATCTCCCCTATTTCGCGATAATACAAAACGAGCTGCCCTTCTTTGCATTTTTTCGATGTCATCCGTCAGTCCCACCTGATGCGGATCCCACACCGCACAGCAATACTCCAGAATAGGGCGGACAAGCGTGGTGTAAGCAGTCTCTTTGGTAGACCTGTTGCACCTTCTAAGTGTTCTGCCAATGAATCGCAGTCTTTGGTTTGCTCTGCCCACTCTATCTTGTTATTGCTAGGATTTTTGTTTATTGAATGTCATAGTATGGGCCTTTAGTGCGTGAACTTAGAGAGTGATGCAGAGTGCACATCCAGTGCTAGTATCTGGGGATGGCTCCAGGTTGCACAGACTTAGCTCAACTGCCTTAAAAATACTTGGTTTCTTCTTGACCTGAAATTTTTTTTTTTTTATTGTGTGCCTTTCGACAATTGCTTTTCATTCTATTAATGAAGTACTGCTCAGAGGACACAATATATTTTTTTAAATATTTTCCTGGCCTGACAATTTCCATTCCCAGCTTCTCATTACCTACCATTCACACATCACATTTTACTCAAGTTATGTAATATATCCGACCGTGGCCACTTTCGCCAACTCGCAGCGAGTGGCAGAGGAGGAGGAGGGAAAGGGACACACTGGGGCGAGCCCCCAAGGAGAGGACACGGCTGTTAATCTGCAAGCTACAGTGGAAAGCCTGGCAGACACCCTCGTCTCCGTCAAGGAGGGAAACGTTGCAAAGGGCCTGCCAGACATCGTGAAGCGTGTTGACAACTGATGGACACCTGCAGCCATTAGGACGGAATACCAAGGATGTACTGGTGAAAGCATGTGAGTTCTTCTGGGCTGGCGGCAGTCGTTTTACCTGCCTTAGAGAGCAGGAATGTGCCAATAATTCCAGATCCCTACGGGCAGAGGGACGAGCGCATACAAAGCGAGGGAACTTGGCGCAGGGAGGCATGTGAAGGAAGTCAGCGCTCTTACGATGTTTTCCTCGACAGTGAGGACATGCCTTATAAATCACGGACGCCAAGACATTTGGCGACGGTGCCCAAACAAGAGTCTGTCCAGGCCTCATGCAGAGAAAGGCGTTATAAAGAAGTGTTGTGTAGCTGCTCTCACAACGGCCTATGAATGCAGGAAAACATCTGAAGAATGTGAAATCGTGAGAAAGATGCCGATTCGCGAGGCACACGCCAGCCCACGCCAGATAGAAAATTTCCACCCTGCACGGTGAGGCGTGGCTATGAAACAGCGATCTGTTAGTGGGCAGCACTGAAAATTTTGTCCACCAGTGACAACGCTGGAAGGAAGAATATTTCGAAGAGAAGTTGAGCTGAGAGATGGAGGAGAAACGAGAAATGGGGATCGTGGAGATACCGCGGAAGCGAAAGGATGTGGGCAATCTTCCACCCAACGCCAACATCCGCCCTTCGAGATGGTGGTAGCACAGCTTCGGCCACACGACCGACAACTGTCAGACAACGCGGAGATCGTAGCTGGGACCCGCGGCAAAGCTGCGGTTGCTGGTGGGGGCAGTCGACTCGCGCCAAACAGCTCCAACGCGTCGCGGTGAACCGACGCAGTGCCTGCCACCGACAGCAGTACACGGCGAACGATAACAAAAACTGACGAGACGATTCGTCCCCTCCTTCATCGCCTTAATAACTGAATTGTTTCCACGTTCAGTGAAATCGGCCCTGAGATTGATAATTTTGTTTTGGTTTGTGTAAACAGCACGAAAATTAATACGTTTCTTTCATGTGTTGCTCATCTAAGCACTCTCATACATTCATTCGTGAATGCCTTAATTTCGTACCCTTTGTGTTTGATTTCATTTGATTATTGATATCAATTAATTTTGGACACCTAACGTGAGGGCTGCTCGTCATTTCAAGTCCGACAGCAGAGAGAAGAATTCACGGTTCACTACGGTAACGAATGAATAGCCAGCACTAGCAGGATACTGTATCAGTTTCTTTTGGCATTACAGCATTACATCTTGAGCAGTTGTCAGGAGGGTCGCTTCATATATCTTGTGGTGGGACAAAACTCCTGGGAACGTTTTCTTTCTTACCTCCAGCTGTATTAGTTTCTTGGTCTAGCCCTCTTTTGTACAGGCATTCGTACATTACAAAAACGTTGCATCACCTCGATACTGGACTGTTTCTGATTCGAGACTTACTCAGAAGGTATCTTCCTCAATTGAAATCCCTTAGTAAATAATCCAAGCATTTATGATTGCAATATCAGTCTCAGATACCAACTGCCGGGATTCAGTGTTATTTAGTGACGACCCAGGTGACCACCTTTCAGATGCAGTCGTCCCCCTATTCACTGTTCACTGATACAATTTGAGGAGATTTGCAAAGAGGAATGTGCAAGGGTAACGGGAGTGTACTGGGACATTTTAAATCATTATTGTTGTTTTAGTAGATAGTTTACTGTCTTCTGAACGTGGAGAGATTATTCAGCTCTCTAATATAATGCGGGAGATTACTCCACAGTCGGGTTCCTGCTACTCGAGGTCCTAAGTAGCTGAAACTAGATTTTGGAATAACTTCCAACATTATAAACATAACCTATAATTTCTTTTTGTATCTGCAAGTTTCAAAATTATTGTCACTATTACCGCCATTATTATTATTATTATTATTATTATTATTATTATTATTATTATTATTACAGTTATCGCTATTAGTGACAGCAGCAATAGTAAAAGTACTGCCAGTATTAACTTTATTAATTCATAGTCAGTATTATCTACTCACGTTGTCACTATACATACTCAAATCATTTTACCACAATTTGTCATGTTAAATTGTCATTTCATAGTTGAATATGATGTAAAAGGTGCTGAATGTGTGTAACACTGGTCCGATGTAAGAGAGGGCCTAATTGCCCTAATCAAGTCATAATAGATAAATAAATAAAATATGTTTTTAAACTTATTTCATAGCACCTTACTTTTCTATGTGAGAGTTTAATTGTAAATGTTAACAGAAAAGTCACACATTTGTTGTCATTCCATATCACTGAAGATACGTGAACACTATCCACACTAGATACGAATTTTTCAGACGTGACATTTAGCAGATTACTCAGTTCTTTTTCTGAACGTAATTTGCAATAAGGCTGGTTGGTTGATTTGGCATAGGGGACCAAACAGCGAGGTCATCGTTCCCATCGGTTTAGGAAATGGTAGGAAAAGAAGTCGGCTGTCCCTTCCAAAGGAACCATTCCGGAATTTGCTTGAAGCAATTTAAGGAAATCACAGAAAAAGTAAATGAGGACGGTCGGACGCAGATTTGAACCGTCGTCCCCCCGAACGCTTGCCCTATGTGCTAAAAGCTGCGCCACCTCGCTCCGTAGGCAGTAAGGGATTCTGTTTCAAGTACATTATGGCCTGTTGCTACAAATATAGTATAAGAGGAACTGATATGTCCTGCACGGAAAGATGTGCCTGCTGAAGCGTTCAGTCGGTTTTCGGCAGGTGAGCGGCGAGGACATCTTGTTTCCAGAGTCGCGAGAACGCTTAGTTTTCTTCCTCGCTGCAGCTAGTACTCGCGTCCTTTGACACGGTGAAAGGTCTCTGTTAGATTACTTTCATGCTATTTTCCTCGATTTATTGTTGTCTACGTCACGCATCTCTAAATTTAGTGTCGCATTTCTAAATTCATCTGGGAGGAGACTGAGCAGTGGAATACGTTATATTCAGATATAAACAAGAGCAACTTGTCATACAACGCATTCAAGCACATTTTTATATGTAATTCTTATCATACAGTTTACTATGAAACCCACATCCGCCTCCTTTTACATAGTTTATATGACGTCTTAAGATATTGCCATCTCCTTCCCTTCTGGTGTCAAATGATGAATGAGTGACAGTATTTGTAGCTGCATGCTCGGTGGTAGCAGGGAAGTTCTGTCTGGAAGAGAACAGTAGGACCAACGTCGGAGTAGTTAGACACGATTTCTGAGGCAAAGTGGTTTGTCTCCTTGGTGTGGTTCTGTCCGACCCTTGCCAGGTTGGTAAAGCAAGCTACCTCTCTGGTCACTTCCTGTTGTATCTCTGGGACACCCTCGGACGGGGCCCACGCTAGTCAGTCTGCGGGCAGTTTCTTAAGTGGTAACATCTCCAGGCAAGCGCGCGTGTGGCGACTCCGAAGGACAATGAAATTCTTAAGCTTTCAGCGTAACTGAAATATTAATTACTTTTATTACAGATCTACATCGAAAATGTCTTATATGTTATTTTAAGTCGGGATGCAGGGCGATTTCAGAGTTGGTTTCGTAATGTATTGCCGTAGTTCCTTTGTTTCCACTCCAATAAAGGGAAGTGGAAGCACGGTGTCAGAAGGCGTAATTCTGCTTAAAATCATCACTCTTTAGAGTGAATGTGCGTATAAGTGTTTTCTCTCGTTGAAATTCTTGAAATTAATACACTCCTGGAAATGGAAAAAAGAACACATTGACACCGGTGTGTCAGAACCACCATACTTGCTCCGGACACTGCGAGAGGGCTGTACAAGCAATGATCACACGCACGGCACAGCGGACACATCAGGAACCGCGGTGTTGGCCGTCGAATGGCGCTAGCTGCGCAGCATTTGTGCACCGCCGCCGTCAGTGTCAGCCAGTTTGCCGTGGCATACGGAGCTCCATCGCAGTCTTTAACACTGGTAGCATGCCGCGACAGCGTGGACGTGAACCGTATGTGCAGTTGACGGACTTTGAGCGAGGGCGTATAGTGGGCATGCGGGAGGCCGGGTGGACGTACCGCCGAATTGCTCAACACGTGGGGCGTGAGGTCTCCACAGTACATCGATGTTGTCGCCAGTGGTCGGCGGAAGGTGCACGTGCCCGTCGACCTGGGACCGGACCGCAGCGACGCACGGATGCACGCCAAGACCGTAGGATCCTACGCAGTGCCGTAGGGGACCGCACAGCCACTTCCCAGCAAATTAGGGACACTGTTGCTCCTGGGGTATCGGCGAGGACCATTCGCAACCGTCTCCATAAAGCTGGGCTACGGTCCCGCACACCGTTAGGCCGCCTTCCGCTCACGCCCCAACATCGTGCAGCCCGCCTCCAGTGGTGTCGCTACAGGCGTGAATAGAGGGACGAATGGAGACGTGTCGTCTTCAGCGATGAGAGTCGCTTCTGCCTTGGTGCCAATGATGGTCGTATGCGTGTTCGGCGCCGTGCAGGTGAGCGCCACAATTAGGACTGCATACGACCGAGGCACACAGGGCCAACACCTGGCATCATGGGGTGGGGAGCGATCTCCTACACTGGCCGTACACCACTGGTGATCGTCGAGGGGACACTGAATAGTGCAAACTGTCATCGAACCCATCGTTCTACCATTCCTAGACCGGCAAGGGAACTTGCTGTTCCAACAGGACAATGCACGTCCGCATGTATCCCGTGCCACCCAACGTGCTCTAGAAGGTGTAAGTCAACTACCCTGGCCAGCAAGATCTCCGGATCTGTCCCCCATTGAGCATGTTTTGGACTGGATGAAGAGCCGTCTCACGCGGTCTGCACGTCCTGCACGAACGCTGGTCCAACTGAGGCGCCAGGTGGAAATGGCATGGCAAGCCGTTCCACAGGACTACATCCAGCATCTCTACGATCGTCTCCATGGGAGAATAGCAGCCTGCATTGCTGCGAAAGGTGGATATACACTGTACTAGTGCCGACATTGTGCATGCTCTGTTGCCTGTGTCTATGTGCCTGTGGTTCTGTCAGTGTGATCATGTGATGTATCTGACCCCAGGAATGTGTCAATAAAGTTTCCCCTTCCTGGGACAATGAATTCACGGTGTTCTTATTTCAATTTCCAGGAGTGTAATTTCTCTTTCTGTTCAACCCACGTCGTGTGTGCCTTGTAGCAGCAGTAACAAGTGCTCGTAAAATTGTTTGAGCCATCAGCTCAATACTATGCCGTTATTAACGCAGTTCAGAAGTTTCTTTGTTAACTAATGTGTTTTGCTTTGATTTCGTCATTAAAATCGTTTTGGTATTACACATTTTCTGTAAATGTACTCGTGCACTTGGAACATGTGCTACAGTAACAAAACTAGCCCTCAGCTACTCTTTTGCATAATACACTACTGGCCGTTAAAATTGCTACACCTCGAAGATAAGGTGCTACAGATGCGAAATTTAACCGACAGGAAGAAGATGCTGTGATATGCAATTGATTACCTTTACAGAGCATTCACACTAGGTTGGCGCCGGTGGCGACACCTACAACGTGCTGACATGACGAAAGTTTCCAACCGACTTCTCATACACAAACAGCAGTTGACCGGGGTTCTCTGGTGAAACGTTGTTGTGACGCCACGTGTAAGGAGGAGAAATGCGTACCATCACGTTTCCGACTTTGATAAAGGTCGGATTGTAGCCTATCGCGATTGCGGTTTATCGTATCACGACATTGCTGCCCGCATTGGTCGAGATCCAATGACTTAGCAGAATATGGAATCGGTTTGTTCAGGAGGGTAATACGGAACGCCGTGCTGGATCCCAACGGCCTCGTATCACTAGCAGTCGAGATGACAGGCATCTTATCTGCATGGCTGTCACGGATCGTGCAGCCACGTCTCGATCCCTGAGTCAACAGATGGGGACGTTTGCAAGACAACAACCATCTGCACGAACAGTTCGACGGCGTTTGCAGCAGCACGGACTATCAGCTCGGAGACCATGGCTGCGATTACCCTTGACGCTGCATCACAGACGGGAACGTCTGCGATGGTGTACTCAACGACGAACCTGGGTGCACGAATGGCAAAACGTCATTTTTTCGGATGAATCCAGGTTCTGTTTACAGCATCATGATGGTCGCATCCATGTTTGGCGACATCGCGGCGAACGCACATTGGAAGCGTGTATTCGTCGTCATCGCCATACTGGCGTTTCACCCGGCGTGATGGTATGGGGTGCCATTGGTTACACGTCTCGGTCACCTCTTGTTCGCACTGACGGTACTTTGAACAGTGGACGTTACATTTGAGATATGTTACGACCCGTGGCTCTACCCTTCATTCGATCTCTGCAAAACCCCACATTTCAGCAGGATAATGCAGGATCGCATGTTGCAGGTCCTGTACGGGCCTTTCTGGATACAGAAAATGTTCGGCTGCTGCCCTGGCCAGCACATTCTCCAGATCTCTCACCAATTGAAAACGTCTGGTCAATGGTGGCCGAGCAACTGGTTCGTCATAATACTCCAGTCACTACTCTTGATGAACTGCGGTATCCTGTTGAAGCTGCATGGGCAGCTGTACCTGTACACGCCATTCAAGCTCTGTTTGACTCAATGCCCAGGCGTATCAAGGCCGTTATTACGGCCAGAGGGGGTTGTTCTGGGTAGTGATTTCTCAGGATCTATGCACCTAAATTGCGTGAAAATGTAATCACATGTCAGTTCTAGTATAATATATTTGTCCAATGAATACCCGTTTATCATCTGTATTTCTTCTTGGTGTTGCAATTTTAGTGGCCAGTAGTGTATTTCGCGTATTCAAACTTACTTAATCGCCATCGCGGGCAGTTTTCCCATTTCACAATTTCTAGAAAGATTTTTGTAGAGCATTTTGGTAATATTGTGGATATATCGAGACACGTGATCTTTGTCTAAACTCCCAATACGTCTGTGGTTTTCCAATGGGAACACGACTGCGCCAGGAGGGGACTTTCTTTGCTTAAACAGAATGGATTGAAGATGGTTGTTTCTTTTTTTGTGTACTCTTGAACTATATTTGTGTGCTTGTTTGAATGCGGTATCCCATCCTGTTTCCTGTTTTTTTTTCCTTTTCTCTGAAATCGCGTTTTATGCTAATTGAACTCCCCCCCCCCCCCCCTCCCGAGTAATACTTTTCTTAATTAATTCGCAACAGTAAATAAGGCAGCCGCTTTGAGGCATGTGTTATACGTTTTATTGAAACTGATGAATTTTCAAATGAATATCAAAGTTTAAACTTACTTCTCTTTAATTTAATTTTCCCCATCATCTAATTACTTAAAATAATAAAATTATTAAAAAACTGAGCTGATAGTGTGGGTGACTATTCAATAGATTTAAAATTCATAACAGTAGTAAACATTTGTCAGTCACCCACCCGTTCTTTCCACCCCAGGTTCGGAAGGTTTAAAAAACACTAGCCTCATTATACATGGCGTCCCTGCTTTTTGATTCCCCTAGACTTTGGAATTGCTGATACGTCGGAGTGCATGGGATGTACTAATCTAATTTTTTTTCAGCGCTCAAACATCTTCTTAGTTGTTTCTGAGCAAACTTTAGAAAGACTCACAACGTTGTTGAGC